>NW_008660871.1:0-729 GCF_000695815.1 Acanthisitta chloris | reverse complement strand
GGGGAAAGAGCATGATTCTACTCTTATAATTTACAGAAGTCTTGGCAGATATTCTGATGCTACAAATGAAATATGAACACTTGGGCGAACTCAGGATATTACTCCTTTTCGAGCATATTTGCACTATTCACCTTTTGCAAGGTGAATCATATATCTGGTGGGAAACGGGACCCACTTGGAGGAACAGCAGTGAAACTGTAAACCCCATGAAAACACAATAATCCCTCATAGTAGGAGATAATATAATTAACCCTCATGTTGTTATTCATCCAAACTACTTATATTACAGAGGAAGGACAAGCTGAAAACAAGCCATAGGGGCAGCACAGATGCCAATTCTGGAACAAAAATAAGACAGAAAAATCTCTATTTGCACAGGGCTTGAACGGTACTGAATAAGGTGACAAGCCAAATGTCTCACTGTTAGAAAAAATTATACAGAACTATTTTTATTTAAATCTGATCATTTCACTATTGAAAAAACTGCTGTCAAACTTTGCAAACACCTTCTTAAAGTGTCAGGACACATAATGAACCCACATGAAATATGCGATACTAAACCCTGCGGCGAGCAGAGAAGCGCCTGCTCTGCCTTCCCCGGTGCGAGAGGCAGACTGTGCCCGGCCAGCCGCGGGCCCCTGCTTTCCTCCGAGCTCCGGGAGTCGGGAGAGGCCCCGGTGCTGGGGCTGCCGCTCGGGACGCCGCGGTTGGGGGAGGGACAGATCGGTG
>NW_008660870.1:31538-44183 GCF_000695815.1 Acanthisitta chloris | reverse complement strand
CAGTATTGTAAATTCCCAGTTACTGCCATGCCATTGACCTCTCCACACCATGTACATGTACCCCTATCTTTGATAATGTGACTTTACCCAAAGCTAGTAGTTTCCTGTTGTGCAGATTTCCATTGGCACATTCACCCTCCCTGCCTTTGAGTGCTGATGCTGAATGCTCTCCTGCTCTGTCTCACCTGAACTGGAGCTCCTTTGCCCGAGTTGTATGACAGACAACAGAATATCTGCTACCTTAGCCCTGAAGAGTTAACACTCTGTCAGACCAGACAAGAGAGGCACCACATTTCTCTGTACTGTTCCCCTACTTTTGGAGTCCATTTGCAGATGAGTAAAGCTCTTCTGTGTTTTGTAGGTTCATGAACATCAATCTGTTGCAGTCTTAGCATAATTATGAAGAAAATTGCACCCAAACTACATGGCAGGTGCTACAGTCCACTGCAAGTGAAGGTGCACGTGGCAAATCCCTATTCCTATTCATTACACTAATGGGCTTTGATGGTTTTCTGGTTTCCAGTTCTGCATTACTTCTCTATTTGTTACAGCCCATTCTCTAGAAATGGCTTGATTGGCAAGTCTTAAACAGAGATTAACTTGTTTAGCTTTAAAGTAATTAAACTCGTGTTAGGATGAAGAAAAGGCCACTGTGTTGAATGTTGAGTTATTTCCATTCCTTATTGCTTGGAAAATCTCAAATTAACTGGTTACCACCATTCTGAGAGGAACTGCTTGAACTGCAGAGCATGGTCACACATGACTCCTTCAAAGTATCTCTTAAGAAGTAATTAAGCACCTTTTTTTCCATGACCTTTTTGCCTTGAGCATGTTTGTCACACAATACTGTTCCTGACAGAATCTGCTTTTGAATACATGCTGTGCATGTAGCAGATTAGTTGTTAGTTGTACAACAAAAAAATAACTGGGCCATTGAGTGCAAAGATAATTTCAATACTGCTATTCAGAAATCGCTTTCTTAGCAATGTGATTTGTTGAGTGCAAAGATAATTTCAATACTGCGATTCAGAAATTGCTTTCTTAGCAATGTGATTTTTTTAAATTGCATTTTGTTGGTGTCATTGCTTGAAAATTAACCTTTATCTTAATTGGCAGGTAACAGATACACCTTGAAAACAAGTTAGGAATGAACTAACAGCTTGAAAATGGCTGCAAAAGAGTAAATTTCTTTCTAAAGGAAGTCAAATACAGTAGTGATCCAAAAATTTCTTTCTTTTCCATCTTTAAAAGGGCAGCTCAGGGGATGATGCCAGCATAGCATTTATAGGCACAGGGTGATTGACTCCAAAACAGCAGGGCAGGGTAAGTAAACTGTCCATATTTTATTCAGGATGGAGATTGTCTTAGTGGCAGGCAGGGTGGTTGTTCTGGGAAGCTCTTGGAGGGCAGTCTCTTTCAAACGAGCTAGGGGCAGCTTTGAAGTCCTGATGAAAATGGCTGTAGCCTTAAGCCATGCAGTTAAGAGTCAGCACGGGGAAATGAAAGTGTTTTTTTATAAAGAGGATACCACCAGACTTAAGCTGAACTAGCCTTGTTTGCAAGTGAAGGATCTGGTGCTGCTTTCAGATTTTAAGTCTTGTTTTTGGCTTGTTTTGTTTGGGTTTTTTTTGTAAGCTTTAATCACTGTTTGTCATTGTCTTAAAGCCAGCTGGTGTCTCTCGTTCATCAACTTTGGTATGATGGTGCTTTGCAAGGATGTATTTATATTATAATGGCCAACATTTGGTCAGCCCTATTAACTCATTCACTAACTTTTTTTTTTTGTAAAATAAAGTGCTTTACTTGTATGGTGTATATAAACCTTGTACAAAAATCCTTTCCAATTATTACTATAAACTGAGTTGTAACAAATGAAATGTTGATTTTTATAATAAAACTAAGAGTGAAAAAGGAGAGGTACTCTTTATTTCAGGGTCTGGAGCACAGCTAATTAAAGGTACAAGTCATGTTTGTCTCTGCTCTCCATAAAAGCCAGAATATGCTCAGGTTTCTGATGCTGAAAAGACGCTGCAAACACTGATGCATTTTCAGTGCAACTGGATACATTTTAAAGTGGAAAGTCTCTATTATTGATCCCTTAGGCTGGTGTACAGGATAATGCAAAGGAGTCAATTTTAGGAAATGAACCTTTGTCAGACTAGAGATGGCTGAGGACTCTTGGACACTGCTGAGCTTGGAATCTGCTCACAGATAAGTGTTTAACATCAAAGTGTCAAAGGAATTCCCTCAACCCCCATCCAGTGCTGTAACAAATAACTGGATAGGAAGCAGTTCTGAATGTGTAAGCTCAGCACAGGAATTCCCCACTCCTCTTGCATCCACTGGTCATGGAAAAACAATATGGTTTTGTATTAGTGTGGATCTGGCTGTATTGAGTTTCTTTTGCAGCTCCAATTTTTCTACTTGGAGGCATGGACAAGCCACACACCACTTCCCATGTCAGCAAAACGAGGCCTGCAGTGATCAGTCTCAGAGTGTGGTAAAAGTAAACCCTGTTCATTCTCAGCTAGGGTGCTGTGCTCATCTTGTTTCAAGGTGGTATGTTTATTTTGGCTCAGAAAATGAGCCATTAGTCTGGATCTGCAGGGTGCTATGTTTATCTCTAGAAATGCCAGTTGGGAATCACTGCAGGGCTGCAGAAGGATCAGCAACTCACTCTTTTTGTTCTGGTAAGCAATGGTGACTATCTCTCTACAGAGTCTGTGCAGTTATAGTATGGTAGAATTTGGTGTGTGGCACTTTGGATTCCCTGAATCTTGGACTTCTCCAGATACAGCTCTTAAGCATCAGGATACATCTCAAATGCAGTTAATCTTCAAAGTGCATACGAGAGGGTAGGTATGGACAGACACACAAAGAGCAGTATTAGCCCTCTCAATAAGCAGCTTGAGTTAGATCTTGGAAAAAACCCATAATACTCTTGAGACAGAGCTCAGGAAACAAAGTTTAATTTTTGTAAGTTGTCTTGCCTGTGTCTTACCATGTGTCTTACCTGTGCCAGGTGTCGAGCTCTCCAGATATGGCAGAGCAGCTGAAATGGTTTTAACCAGGCAGCAAGGAGCAGCAGGCATAGTAAGGAGCACTGGAGTATTTTCCATCATGCAAAAAAGTATTCCCTGCCTGTGCTGTCTCTGACTCTCTGACTCCCCATCAACCTCACAGGGCACACCCGAGCTCCCACCTGCCCCATTGACTTGCATAGGTAGACCTCATCTCCCACCTGTCCCATTGACTCTAATGGACACACCTGAGCTCTCACCTGTCCCCACTGACTCTAGTGGCCACACCTGACTCCCCTGGCCCCACCCACCCTCATAGGTGCACCCAGAGCACCCTGTGCTGTCACTGACCCTCAACACCTCCCCCATGGATACTGAGTGGCACTTGGCAGAGGGACACTCATGCCCCTCCCTCACCTGGGTATCCTAACCTGGATGGAGTGGGTGGGGCTTGGGCAGGGGTGGGCATGGCCACGGTACACCTGAGACACACCTTGACACCGACATCAGCTCTGTGACCTTCCACTGGCTCCAGGTAGGAGTTACCTGGGGGGGTGACTGCCCACCGTGAGGTGATGCTGCTGCCAGGTGAGGGACACTCCCTGTGCTGGACCATGCCCCCTCCACAGATGACCATGCCCCAGCATGGCCACACCCCCTTTGGGCCATGGCCATTCAAACCATGAGGCTGCCCCTAGGGCCATGCCCACTCTTGGAGTGGTCACACCCCGTAACACCTAGTCACTCTAACTACTACCAGCCATGCCTCATCTCACCTGGCCATGTCCCCTCCATCGTGGCCACACCCATTCCAACACGGCCCCATCTCCTCCACCTGGGCAACCTGTGCCAGTGCCTCACCACCCTTTCAGAGAGGAATTCCTTCCCAATATCCCATCTAGCCCTGCCCTCTGGCAGTGAGAAGCCATTCTCTCTTGGCCTGTCCCTCCAGGTCCTTATCCCAAGTTCCTCAGCAGCTCACTTGGAGCCCCTTTAGGCACTCAAGGGGCTCTAAATTCTTCCAAGAGACTTCTTTTCTCCAGACTGGATTGTGGATTGGGTTTGAATACTTCTGTTTCTGGGAATGTGGGGTTTGGATGAGGAACATTCAGTTTGGGGCTGACCAGGGATGTTCCAGCACTTGTGTATTCAAGTTATTTTCAGTCTCCTCAGGGATGATTTTATTGTGCTGTTTCTTGCTGCACTTGGGAATTCTGTCACTGATGCACACAACTGCCATTATCCCTCTGTTTTCATCCTCCTAAAGCTCTGTTGTGCTGTTAATTTAAATTCTGAACTCAGTTATAGAATCACAGAATATCCAAAGTTGGAAGGGACCCCTAAATAACATCAGTCCAACTTCTGCCCTGCACAGGACACCCCAACAATCCACCATGTGCCTGAGAGCATTGGCCAAACACTCCTTGAGCTCTGTCAGGCTTGGGGCTGTGACCACTACCCTGGGGAGCTGTTCCAGTGCCCAACCACCCTCTGGGGCAAGAACCAGTTCTTCCAGTGCAAAAGAACTCAGCAGTACTTTGGTTATTCTGTTGGTTTTTCATGTATTTCTCTCCTAACCTGACAATCACTCTCTCCCTAGGATCCCTATTTTCTAAAAAATCACTTGGGCTTCTACAAGTGCAAACTTTGCCTGCCACTGCACAGCAATGAGGTGAGAACACCTATCTGTCCTGATCCCAGCAGCAGGAACTTCGGAATAACAGTAGCTTCAAGTGCCAGAATCTTGGCTGTGGCTGCTGAGATGTCTCTCAGGTCTTGTCAGGTGTGGGCAGGGCCTTGTGTGTGAAACGTGACAGTGTGTGACAGCTCTGCAATTTTGGAGTGAGATTCCTCTCTGCTAAGGGTTAAAATATCCATGTATGTGTGATAGTCTCTCTGACAAGAATCATTCAGTCCTGTCTCCATTTAATATCTGCCTTGGGTTCTATTTCAGGGGAGTTTGCACATACCCAGGGGAAGAAGCATCAGTCCAATTTGTAAGTGATCCTTTACCATAACTTTATTCTCCATTACTGAAGCACTTTGAAAATATGATTGCTTGGATCTATAAACCTTAAACTGTATTACACAGCTGCCTGAAATACCCTGCATTGCACTGTGCCTGAATGTTCTTTTACTGTGTTTCCTGGTGAGCAGCCTGGCACCAGTCAGGGGGTACTGCCTGGATCTGCTACAAAAATGCTGCTGAAAATATCTATTTTGAGCTCAAGTTCAAGTCCAGTCATGGAATTCCTGAAGGGAAATGGAAGAAGAGTTTCTGTGATTATATGGACAGCAGTCTCAGGCTCATGGTGGATTGTTGGGGTGTCCTGTGCAGGGCCACAAATTGGACTGATGATCTTTGTGTTTTCCTGTGGTTTGGGTCAAAATGTTGCTGTGGGTTCACTTTCTTTAACCCTTAGATATAGAAAACATTCCCAGTCTGGTTATAGTTTGGAAATCCTCCAAAGAGGAGGCAAAGGATTGGAAATCCCAAGGGGCCTTACCTCCTGACTGGACATCTCCATCAACCTCAGCTTTGTGGGCTTAATGTGCCCTCCCTTCAGCCAGGGGGAATCGGTGATGATAAGGTGGTGACACGAGCTGCTTTCTGCTCAGGATTTCCTTGACTTGGCTCACAAGAAGCTGGAGATGCCTCAAAGAGAGGAGCAGCAGCATGGAAATCAGCATCGTGGCTTGATGGGGCAAGAACTGTGTCTGCACAGGGCACTTTGAGAGACTGTGAGGGCTCTCCAGTGGGGCAAATCCCTCTCAGGCACTTCCTAGACTGCATTTTTCAGCAGTGAGGGACTATCCTGCCAGCAAGAGTTACCAGTTGCCAGTGCCTCTTTCCTGCCTCCTACCTCCCCTGGCTCTGCTTACATGGAGTGCCTAATGAAAACCAGACCTTGGCCTCCAAGGGCCTTTCATGTGCTTTTGTGGCTTGTTCCTTACAGAGGAATCCTCACTGTGAAATCACATTTGTGGAAAGGATGCTGACATGCTGATTTGACTTCAGGTGAGGAATAAGCAGCAGGTGAGACCTAATGATAAAAATACATGTTTTAGGCAAACATTCCCTGTGCTGAAAAGCCAAGGAAGAAATGGTCAGAAAATGACCCCTGCTGGGGACAAGAGAGTTCATAAATGAATCTTTGATTAAAATGGCTCATGAGAAAATAGATGCTTTGAAAATATAAATCCATTGGTGTATTTTTGCTAACTTTGTGGGGTTTTGGGCATGCTCTGTTTGCTGTAGACAGAGTGATCCCTCCCCTGATGCCACCCTCTTCTTTCCATCCTGCAAATGTTTTGAGAAACCCTGTGGCTGCTGCATTGCTGTGCAGATGGCTCAGTGTGAGCTGTTGTTCTGAAGCACAGCTGTTAGGGATTAATTATTTGATAGAAGGAAACCACTTTCAGATGCTTCTAAGAAAACATTGTTCCACCAGGAGCACTAATAACGACGGCTGATGGTTTGGGTTTTTTTTAAATGTACTTCTCTCTCCTGTCTTTCCAGGGTGATGGCCACACATCCACTCCATGCTGTCTGTGCTGCATCCAACTCTCAAGACCCCCTGGACCCCTGGCTCAGCCCCCTGGGTCTTGGCTGTGCAAAAGGCAGTGCACCAGTGCTGGGCTGGGCATGGGGACTGGTGGCAGCTGGTGTTGAGCTGCTCAGGAACCTGCTCAACCTCACATGGCAGGAGCAGACCAAGGTCCACCTGTCCCCCCTCAGAGCCAGTGGGCTCTGATGCTTCCACAGGTGATGAACAAGGCAGGAAAGAGGTAGCTGTGGGGAGACATGCAGTGGTGATGTGAAATAGCAGTGAATGCTCCCTCCCAGGGAGGAATGAGCGTGGAAAAAAGGAGTGCATGTGTGAGGTGCTGCTTCCCAACAGAGTGTAAAGTCCAGTATCAGTTCTCTACCAGCACTCCCATATTCCTGCATCCCAGGGATTCCTGAACAGCTGGGGAAAACTGCTGACACCAATTAAACATGAGTAGTGGAGTAGGAAAGACCTATTCCTTCAAATTTTGAAAAACTAAGGGAAGGGATACCAACTGCCTCCTTCACTGGCATCCCTCTGTCTTCCAAAAAGAGCCAAAGAAATGCTCAGAAGTCAAAATTTAGAAGCATGGGCTTGTTGTGAAACTGGGATCCGAGGGATGGTTATTTGTGAATTGCACCAGGTGAGGAAGAGTTACAGGTCTGTGTGTCTGTCAGCACAGGGCACATGGGAAAGGGTGGGAAAGGGAGAGCTGGATTTTCTGCTGCTTTAGGGTACTTGATTCCTTCTACCACATGAGTGTTTTTTTCTCTTCTCGTTTAGTATTTGTATCATCCTGAAGCTTTAGATATCTCCAAACTGAGAGGACCAAAAAGACAGACTAAGAAACACAATCTTCACATCTCAATTGCTCCTTTCCTTGAGTTAATTTCAAGTTAGTAGTAAAACCTATGTCATTTCATAAGTGTAAAAGACAATAGGCAAAGTACCTGTAGAGCTGGGAATGCTTTAGTGATTCAGATCCTTCATTTAGTGAGGGATTTCTCCAACATTTGTTCCCAAAGTACCTGGCATTTTTCTTACTATTGTGCACAATTAACTGCTGTTTCTGTAAGCAGGTACTTGGTGGATTTGTTCTCCAAAAAAAGAAAAAAAGATTGTTTCAGGGAGAAGGCTTTTCGGTGAGGTTTTTGTTTTGGTTTTGGCAATATGATCTTCTCTCTAGCATAGTCGTGTGAGATCACTTCATGTTTGAAATGAACACTGGCCACTGCTACCCTTGTGTTATTTTGTAACATGGAAGAGTTGAGAGGGGGAGAAGCACTGCAAGGAAAGATTGTATTAAATATGAAGATCCATTCCTTGTGTCCAAAGGTGTTTTGCTGCTTGCAAGTCTAAATGTCCTTAGAAGGAATTGTTTCACATGCAGCATCAAGAACAAGAATCTACTCCTCCCCCTCTATTGCTGCTGCATTGCAGCTGTGATATTAGTTTTATATGTAATGATTCCTACATTGGTTACTTCTAGATAGAATATGTTCAGTGATCTGATGTATCTTTTACATCTTTGTGAGTTTTTAATGTACTTCATATATTATACATATTTTTATATACCTAGAAGAGCTCAATACCTTATTTGTAATTACAGCCATCTCCACTGTTTTCATTGCAATTTTTCCAGGAGAAGCCACAGATACTGGATTTTTGATTTTGTGTAGATTTTTATTTCAGAATATGCATAAAGAAGCTGACAGCCTGTCCTTCTTGGGAACAGCTACAGCAAAATACTCAGCTCTGTAATAGCTGTGAGAGCACCAATCTTTCTGCTAGAAAAAGGGACCCCGAGGCCAGAAGGTAATTAGTCAACTAACTTTAGAGCTGAGATGCTTGATAATGTCCCTACTGAATCCTCATGAATAAACTGCAAACTGACATGCATAGTATTAACAGCAGATTTTTTCACATAGTTGGTTTCAGCTGGCTTTGCTTGAGCCACTACCTGTAGACAAAATAATGACACCTTCCCACCCTTTCGTCTGAAAATCCCTAGTAGTGGTGGGACAAGCAGGCCATTTAATGCTGGCAATTAGAATGTTTTGCAGGTTTTCCTGCTCCTCTTTCTTGTATGAGAGGCCCTGAACTTTGGCCTGTGGTCTGTCCAAGCAGAAGAGATGGCAATCCCAACCCATAACTGTCTGCTTGCTTTTCACAGTGTTGAGGGTACAAAACTGTGCACAGGAGGGAACACTGAGGGCAAAGGAAAGTTACCCCAGGCCCTGACACTTCAAGCAAAATACACTTTATGAATCTTAAAACCTTTTTTTAAAAGCAGAAAGGAAAAAGAAAACTAAGCCTTCAAACTGATTGTGAGTCACTCCCCTTCAAAACATTTCCATGGATTTCTTGAAGTTTCTTTCCAGTGTGTATTCCAAACATTTTTATGGGCATGATAAATTCTTCCCGTCTCACATTTCATTTCAGTCCATCAAACTGGCACTCATTTTGGTTTTTCTTCTGGCACTAAAGGCTAATTTGTGTCTTATAATTGAATTCAGACACAGCACCTAACATGACAGGCACTGCCCACTCAAGAATGGGATATTGTCTTTCCTGACTTCTACCTGCCTTAATTAAAGGCAGAGGGCTGACCTCAGCCCTGACCTCTGCCCTTGCTAATAGTTTTACACATCACTTCATGCTAAGGCTCGACAGAGCACAAGTTCCTGGCTTGCCAACATAGTTTGTATGTTACAATTTCAAGGGCAAGTTTCACTTAATGGGTGGGAGGTAGGTAGGGCTTAGGTCTGCTCTTCAGCTATGGGGAGGGAGAAGGTGCATGGGATGGTACCACTGGGCACAGTCACTGAATGCAGGAGCAGATCTGGGCAGAGTGAATGTTTCTGTGGGCCCATACCATGGCTGCACCACCTCCTGCATGACCTTCTCTGGCTTATGTGTTCTACTTTCCAGATGGACAGAAATCCATTTTCACAGAGGACCTAGGCTCTAATAGACATTCTCAGGTTTATTAGATATTCACCCTGAGTTTCAGGCTTGGAGTCAGGTATTTAAACTTATAGGATTTGGGGTTTTTAACCTGTGTCTTCTCATGACTGAATTTAGGACTTCACTGTGGGTGCTCAGGTCACTTAAACCTGCACAGCATGGACAGCAACTCAGGTTACTCTGTGAACTGGAGGGTACAGCAATACCTACCCTACACAGCATGGACAGCAACTCAGGTTACTGTGTGAACTGGAGGGTACAACAATAGCTACCCTGGACAGGCCACAGTGAAAGTGGAACAAATCACATCCCAGTTGTCCAAGTACTCCAAACTGGGATAGGGATGGATGCCTTTATACAGACAGTTGCAAACCAGGAGGCAGCAGTGGCTGAAGGGATGCTCTCTGCATGACAAATAAAAGCAGTGGGACAGGGTATGTAGGGGCAGTGGTGAATGCTTCCTGCTCCTGCAGAGAGTGCTGAGCAGTGGCTTGGGAAAACAACACACAGAAATCATCTGTCCATACAGTGTGTTTGTGCAGTGTGTATTCATTGTAATCCTATCTACAGAGAAGCATTTTGTTAGTCTCCAGCTCCTGGAAAGAGAGGCATCAGAGAGTTCAACTTTCCATTACAAGCCTTTGCTCTCCCACTTCTGGAGGTGAAAAGTAACCAAGTGATCTGCATTTACCTGAAAGGATGAAATATAGAAGGCTAATATGACACCCAACCTCCACAACAATTTTGAAAACCCCAGAGCACCACCTGAGGGTGGGGGGTTCATCTTTCAGGGTTTACCTGAGAGAGCTTGGGGTGCTCACTCAGGGCTTTTGGGTGCTGAGGTTGACAAAGCAAGGCACAAGGCATGGCTGCTATTAACAGCCCAGCCACAAGGTCACCCTCACCTTTTTTCTTCTGCTTAGCGTGATGGTAATGCCTGAAGCAATTCCCATATTCCCCAGCCCACAGAACATCTCTGTAGCCCAGGTGCACACAGGAAGGCAGCTTTCTCCAGCACAAAGTCACACAAGTTTGATGGAAGAAAATAAACAAGCCAGTTGAAGCCAGGCACAGCTACTTCAAATACAGAGTGTGCATGTACTTTTCCTAGTATCCCAGCACAGTTCATACCCTGCCTCTGACTGGTCCTAGAGCCTTGACCAACCAGAAGATTTTAATTTCACTACAGGCACCTACACTGAATATTTAGACACTGCTGCCATCATGAAAGACTTCCCTCAGGCCTTGCTTAACAAAAATATTCCCACACTTGCTTGCATTTCTGCCTCCAGACACAAGCAGAGACCTCAGTCTGAGCAGTGATGAGCTTCTTGGTGCAGACTGTGCTCTTGCCTATTTAGCAAACAGGAGCAATCTCACTGATACTTACCTGGATATATCATTTCAGGTTGTGGGGAGCAGGGAGAATAATACTGGTGGAATGATCCAAGTGGTGGAATTATCCACATCAACAAAGCTAAGAACAGCTAACTGGCATGCAAGAAAATCCAGGTTCAGGTCTCTAGGGAAGATAACATAAGCATAATCCAAAGTTTCCATTGCAAAGCTGTGTGTAATGAATATTTAAAGCAGTGGCAGACAGACAGTTCCACTTTGGGCTTTTAATTTCTAAAAATTCAAGTCCCATCTCCCTCCAGCATCCAGTGATGAATTTGACTGGTTTCCCTACGCCATGCTAGCTTTGACTGGGAAGTGTTTGAGCTTCCCCAAAGAGCCATGTTTGGTATGGATCTGCTAAAAGGACCCTGGGGTAGAAAGATGAGGGGCAGACTGTCTTGAAAGTCCACACAGAGATGACACCAGTCGGTAAAGCTGCTGACCCCAGCAAGAAATTTTTGGAATCCCTACTTTCTACCACTCCAGGCAGGAAAATGCATCACCTCTGGTATTTGTACAGCAAAAAGTTTTCTATTTCGGCTGCAGCAGATCTACCACTCCAGGCAGGAAAATGCATCATCTCTGGTATCTGTACAGCAAAAAGTTTTCTACTTCGGCTGCAGCAGACACCCAGTGGAGCAAGACATGAGACACAGGGGAAACCTTCTCTGTGGGCTGACTAGGATGGATTGCAGTAGCTCCAATCCCAGAGTATCTCCTAACCCCACCCCACAACCTGCTGTGTGGGATATCATTCTACAGAACTAGAATTTCTGGCTGCTGCTGGGGTTTGTACCATCCCTGGCAAGAACATCACAGCTGCAGATAACAAACAAGCATGGCAATCAGCTCTAATGGTTTCTGCTTGATTCTCACCCTTCACTCACACTGCAATGCTCCAGCTGTGAACTTTTAACCTTGAACTTCCTCCAGATTGTCAGCCTGAATAGCAGGTAAGTCATAGGCAGCAAATCCACTTTCAGAAAACAGTGTCTGAACGCAGGGGATCTGACTCATTCCACTCAGTGTCTCACTGCCATTC
The DNA here is from genome assembly GCF_000695815.1 of Acanthisitta chloris. Taxonomy (NCBI): domain Eukaryota; kingdom Metazoa; phylum Chordata; class Aves; order Passeriformes; family Acanthisittidae; genus Acanthisitta; species Acanthisitta chloris. The sequence goes on along the minus strand of NW_008660870.1, from coordinate 32,205 downwards.
ACTTTCTGTCTGCCTGCTGCTTTCCTGGCTACTCAAATACGTGTGTTGGCAGTAGCAGCACACTACTCACCTGTGGAAAGCAGAGAAAGGGGAAGCAGCTTAAAAAGGGGAAGACCACGTGTGCTGGTTTTGGCTGGGGTAGGGTTAATTTTCATCACAGTGGCTGGTATGGGGTTGTGTTTTGGATTTGTGCTGAACACAAGGTTGATTATAAATATAGAGATGTTTTCAACATCTTCAGAAATGTCTTGGACACAGGACTTGAGGCTGTTCAGCAAGTTTGCAGAGGACACAAAACTGGGAGGAGCTGTTGACTCCCTGGAAGGCAGAGAAGCCTTGCAGAGAGACCTGGACAAATGAGAGCACTGAGCAATCACCAACCATGTGAAGTTTAACAAGGGCAAGTGCTGATTCTGCACCTGGGACAGGACAACCCTGTCTCCATACAGCCTGGGGAATGAGAGGCTGGAGAGCAGTGCCATGGAAAGGGACCTGGGGGTGCTGGTTGATGGCAAGCTGAAGATGAGTCAACAGTGTGCCCTGGCAGGGTGGAGTGAACATCAGTCTGGTGTGTTGCTGCAGCAACTGAGGCAAATTGGATCCTGTGCTGCACCCGCAGCAACATTGCTAGAAGAGGTCGAGATGTGATCATCCAACTCTACTCAGA
>NW_008660870.1:18712-31340 GCF_000695815.1 Acanthisitta chloris | reverse complement strand
GAGGGGAGACCTCATTGCTGTGTACAAATTCCTCGTTAGGGAAAGTGGAGGGGCAGGCACTTGTCTCTGCTCTCTGGGAACCAGTAACAGGATCCAAGGGGGTGGCCTGAGGCTGTGTCAGGAGAGGTTTAAGTTAGGTATTACAAAAGATGTTCTTCACTCAGAGGGTGGCTGGGCACTGGATCAGGCTCCACAGGGAAGTGGTCACAGCACAGAGCTCAAGTAGCATTTGGACAATGCTCTCAGGCACATGGTGTGATTCTTGGGGGTGTCCTCGGCAGGAATAGGAGTTGGACTTCATGATCCTCGTGGGTCCCTTCCAGCTCTGAATATTCTGTAGTTCTGTGATTCTCTTTGTGTTGTTGCTGAGCAGAGCTTACACAGAGCCAAGGCCTCTCCTGCTCTTTATACTGCTATATGGGCAAGGAAGTTGGGGATGCATGGGAGGTTGGGAGGAGACACAGCTGGGACAGGTGACCCAAACTGACCAAAGGGATATTCCATACCATAGGACATCATGCTCAGTATATAAAATGAGGGAAAAAGGAGGAAGGGGGAATATTTGGCATGATGACATTTGTCAAGTGACCATTCTGTGTGATGGGCCCTGCTCTCCTGGAGGTACTGAACACCTCCTGCCCATGGGAAGCAGTGAATTAATTCCTTGTTTTGCTTTGCTTGTGTGCTTGGCTTTTGCTTTCTCTATTAAACTGTCTTTATCTCAACCCATGAGTTTTTCTAGCTTTTACCTTTCTAATTGTCTTCCTGATTTTACTGGTGGGGGAGTGAGTGAGTGGCTGTGTGGGGCTTGGTTAAACCTTGACTCCATGTAATGCTGTGAGACGAGTCAAGGATGCCTCCTATGACTCATTAGCCTATTTTGAAGAAATACTGGATTTACCAGCATTTCCTAAGATCTGAAGCAAAGGTAAGTAAAAGACAAGTTAAATGTTTGGGTTTGGCTGAAGACTGTTTTCTACTATTTCTGCCTCTTACTCACTGAAGCAAGGAACACTGCAACCAGGAGCAGAGCTCCTTCTTGCAGCACATGTGCATATGGACAGTGGGACCTTCTTATCTAATGCTTCAGCTGCTCCAGGGAACAGCAGCTGGAAGAGGTCCCACTTGCTGCTTGGAGCCCTGGCTGTCAGAGGGTGATATTAGACTGGGTCAGCAGCTCCTGGCTGCCAGTGGAGACTGCCCCTGTGGACTGGTTCCCTTTAACAGAGTGCAGAAATCAGCTGCAGGACACATCTAGTACCCTTGAAAAATAAATACCAACATCACCTGCACAGGGCTGAAGTCTGTTGTTGCAGCCCTAACACATAATGAAATTGGCTCATTTTAAACTTAAACTCGCCGATATAACAAATAGTGTGATGCTGACCTAGATGAATATACATCAAGAAGAATCCCAAGCAACCCTTTTTGTTTTAATGGTAAACCTCTCTACCTTTTACAGTAATACCCCAAATTGGCACCAGAGGGTCCTACAACAAAGCACAAAGACATCTCGTGTGAGATCAGCATTAAATGAAGGCATGGCCAGTCACCCTCCCTGACAACATCCCTTCCAGCTTCCCTATGCACCCAAAATGCACACATTTGTCAGCTGCTAGTTTAATCCTTACAGAATAAAAAACAGCAGCAAGAGGAAGACTAGTAGAGCCTGTAGTAGAGCTTTATTAATTCACACCAGGTAGCAGCAGTTGCAGAATCTCATGCTCAGTGTTGCTGACTGCTCTTAGAATAATCCAAAGCCTTTGTTCCAGCAAGGATGTTACCACACATCCCTGTCATAAAAGGAGTAGTTTGCTCTTCAAATCTAACTGATGCTTATACCAAATATAAGAATGACTAAGTAAGAAACAGCTCACTTGGCTGATTTCCTATGGGAGTAGTTTGCTCTTCAAATCTAACTGGTGCTTATAGCAATTGTAAGAATGACTAAGTAAGAAACAGCTCACTTGGCTGATTTCCTATGCTGGTCCCTACTGCTACTGAAAAAAAATCTGTCTTAACAACCCAGAGAAAAATGAAAACAAGTTGAACATCTTGTCTTGATCCATATACAACTAAGATTCAGAGAATCTTTTGCTGGATTACAGACAGCTAAACATTATGCAAAAGAAACCAAGTTCAGGGAAGAAAAGGGGTTTTAAATTACTTTCCAGGCCTATTGCACCAGCAACCCTGGGTGCCCACTGATCTCATGTCTTCCTCCTCCTCTTCCAGTGGCAAGACTTGTCCTGCTAAAGCCAGTCTTGTAAGGACAGCACTTCCCTTACAAACACAGAATTCCACTTGTTTAATATTTTCAGTCTTTCATCAAAACGTGTTCATAAGCTTTCACTAAGAAGAGCACTGCACTTGCAATAAAAAGTGCCATGTCTGGTGTACTTTATAAGAAGAATGTTCAAACAAGTCATTTGGCTTATAAAAAGCAGAAAGGGTAAGGTCAGTCCCTGCTGCACATGACTTGTTCTCAGCAGAGCACTAGGCAAGGAGAAAAAAAGCTACAGCTTTTTGAGTCTTCTTGCCAAATGTGAACTTTTCTGGGGTTTTTTTTGCTTCTAAACCCTCTTCTTCTCCACACTATATGTCAAAACAAGTAGTCACTTTGACAAAGGAAGGGGTTTTTTAGTTATTTTGAAAAAAAGTTATAACTCTTCTGCTATAAACATATGGCATTGCATTTTATCCCCAAGTTCATTAGCTATTAATTTGGTGAGATCAGTAAAATGACATGGTAATGCTCTTGTAGTTCATGGAGCAAAATTTAGTTATCTGTATAACAAGCACACATCTATTTTAAGAGGGATTTTCACCATGCTGATGATCTTCCAACTCCAAAATAAGCTTGTGCACAGAATTGCAAGCTAGGAGAGGCCTGATGCACATGAAACAGCTGAGTAGGGGGAACACCTGCATTTTTCTGTGTCAGAGAAATAGTTTTAGGACATTCACAGGCCTTTCTGTCTGGGAGGAGATCCCTTCTCAGGAACAAAAGCACTTGAGGCTGCTGCAACTTTTGTCTGAGGCTGTTGCATGGATAGGTCATTCTGGTGCCTTTCCTGCACAGGGAGAAATTTACTGGTAGAAACAGAAATATAAGCAGAGCCAACTTTGGATTTTCCAGGGAATAGCAGCCTGGAGTTGACATATACATTGCAGACTTATAGAAGCTTTTTTGTTCATGTTCACTGAAGCTTTCCATTTCCTTCCTGCTTTCCTAGGGCCAGCTGACCTGAGAGCAATAATAGCAGATGGAAAACTTAGGTATTAAGGATTATTAATGATCTGTCATGCCCTGGACTGCAAAAACTTCAATTTTCATTTTCTTTTCAAGCATACCCCATGTCCTTGTGCAGAATATACTTTCTCTAATAAAAGCAAGGTGGGGGTAGGAAGAAATATTTGAGGCCCAGAAAAAGGAAGGGTTAGCCTGATGGAAACAGGAAAAAAAAAAAGAGACCTAAACAACCACACCTTTAAAAGTAGATTTTTGTAATTTATAGTACCGGTCAGAAAGTGAAAAGATTGAGTAAAAACAAATGTCCACTCTGCTCCATTTTATCTATGCTATTCCTATAGACATTATTGCCTTGTTGTTCTGTGTTATATCATGACAAAACAGGTAAAAATTAGCCATTTTCCACTGGGCATTTTTGTTGACTTTATAAACAGAGCTGGATTTGTAGCCCTGCTTAACTTCTGAAATATAATGGCAAAGCCAAACTTTGATTGATTTGATTTGATTTGATTTGATTTGATCGAGGCATCTTCACTATCCATGGAACAATATCCTCCAACATACAGCTACTTACCCAATCCATCACTTCCATGAGTTTCTGCCATTTTCCACTTCAGAATATACCCTTAAGAGTATCTGGCCATAATTTTAAACTGCTGAGAAAGTAAAACACCTGGATTCTTTTAAATCCCTGGTGGTATTTTGGTAGGAGTGTGGCACTCTATGTTTGAAAATTGTCACCCCTGGCTGCACACAGGAAAAAGCTGTAGCCAGCTTTGTTCCTTAGCTGGAGCTCTGGGTTCCTAAAATCTCTAGATGAAGGGACTTGACTTGGCCCATTATGGAGCAAGATTAGGAACACAGATATATAAACATGTTGCAGCCTGCAGGGATGTAAGGGAAGGTGCTTTCTGACCAGAACTCCTTCTTTCATTTTGGCAGTAGTTTTCTCAAACAAACAGACCTGGAAACAGTCCCAGAGGAGGCAGGATAGAAGCAAAGAAGAGACTCTCATAGAGACAATACAACATATTTTTTAATGTGCTTTAATTCTTTTTGCTTCCTTGTGCTTCTCTATTTTCCTCCCACTGCTTTGTCTCCCATGGAAAATTTATTTCAATAGCCTTTCCTGAAAGAGGATAAAAGAGCAAACATTCTGAATAATGGCAATATAATTCCATGCTTTACAGGAGGTTCACATTTGGTTTCTCTTTTGCTTCTCAGTCCCTTTGTGATGTTTCAAATATTAAGACTAAAACTAGGTTCTCTATCTCTTTGTTGCCATCTGTCTTATCTAAATCCTCCAGCCCCTTTTTAACTGTCTCATTTACCTTTAGCTAACCCAGCCAAACACTATGTTGACTTATGAAGTTCTACAAAGGGGATAAACTACTTTAAGGTGTTTTGTTAGGTGGTTTTTTCAATTTCCTACCTTGGGCAAATTTAGGTCAGCCTTAAAATAGTTTTGGTTCTGTTTCTGATTACTTTCCAGTTTAAATTCATTGATATCCCAACCTTTGATTTGCATAGTCTGTAAAGGGAGACTTAAAAATAAAAACATTGTTTCCACTGACTTTCAGAGTGCATGTGAGGACTGTTTTTTATGGTATATGTTGAGCCAGAAGTATAAGAAAATTTCCCATAAAATGAGAAGAGATTGTGATCTCTGTTGAGAGGAAAGGATTGTTTACAGGAGGACAGAAAAATAAATGAAAGAGGAAAAAAACCTTTTCTGGGAGATGGAAAGGTTTGAGTTCTGGGGTTTTTTTCCTACCAGAAGCAACTTAAGCATTTGTGCATTCTGAGGAGTGTGTGGTGAGGCATGGTGAGGTTAGGGGTCAGAGGTCCTGCTGTCCTCTCTTTTAACACTCTGCTTCCCTCACTCCTCCCCAGGGTTCAGCACTACTGCTCTGGGCCAGCTCTGACATGATGCAACTGGGTGACCCCAAATTGGACTCCAAGAAAGAGCCACAGTGGGAGTGTGAAGCAATTTCAGTATTTAATTGGTTCTCAACCTTGCAAGTTTGAAACAGCAGAGGATAATGTGCCCAGGTCATTCTACCTGTAGCAGCTTTTTCTGACTCTGAAATCTAGGAACTTCACCAAAGAAAGGTAGGAGAAAAAAACCCCAAAGGCCCATCAGATATTTTACAGAGAGTTATCAGGTGTTGGAATGGGCTGCCCAGGGAGGTGGTGGATTCCATGTGTGTCCCCATGAGGCCTTGCAATGACACCAGGCAACTCCTTAGGTATTCTTGGATGAATCCCATCAGGCCCTGTGGATTTACAGGGTTCCAGCTGTAGGGAATGAGGGATGTATAGGGATTGAGCTGTTTCAGGTGCTTGCATTATCAGGAACTGTATATTCCTTTTGACATGCTTCTGCCTATTTGTAGCCAGCAAGCTGAGGGAGATAATTCTGTCCCTCTTCACCACTCTGGTGAGACCCCAGCAGAAGAACTGCATCCAGCTCTGGGGGCTTCAGCACAGGAAAGACATGGATTTTTTTGGAGAAGGACCATAAAAATGGTCTGAGCACCATGTGAAGACAGGCTGAGAGAGCTGAAATTGTTCAGCCTGGAGAAGGGAGAAGTTCTCTCTGGGGACAACTTATTGTGGCATTTCAGGATAGAGAGGGAGTTTGTAAGAAAGATGGAGAAGGATATTTTACCAGAACCTGTGGTACAGCACAAAAGACAATGACTTTAAACTGAAAGAAGATAGGTTTAGGTTGGACATTAGAAAGAAATTTTTAATGATGAGAGTGGGGAGCCATTGGAACACTCTGGAAGTGTTCAAGAACAGGCTGTGTTTGGCTTTGAGCCACATCTGATGGAAAGAACAGGCTGTGTTTGGCTTTGAGCCACTTCATCTAATGGAAGGTGACCTTCCCCATGGCAGAGGTTGGGCTGGAGGATCTTTACAGTCCCTTCTCACTCAAACCATTCCATGATTCTTTTGTGATTCTATTTAATGGTTAATTTCTTGAGTCACATTGAAGGAGTTACAGTAACTTCCTAAGTGTTTTCCTCAGTCATGTGCAGCTGAGATGGATGTGCAGTTACCATACTTCAGATGGCAGAAGCAAACTCCCTGGCTGTCATGTACCTCAGCCCAGGAGGAAGTTTTAATTCCTCTTGTTCATTACTGACATTTGAAGTGTTATGAACACATCCTTGTGTAAGTATGCACAGGGTTGGTTTTTTTCCTTTGTAGAATGGAAAACTTCCATGAGCTGCAGGTAGAAAATATGTACAGTGTTCTTATACACTTGATAGTAGCTAATAGTTGTGAAGGCAAAAATGTTTTTGAGTGGGAAGCACAGGACTGGAAACCACAAGTTGAATGAAACCATATGAATCAAGAAGCTCAGTTGTAGTAACAGTCTGAGTTGATTAGTTTTTACAGGTCAAAAATGAAATAAATTCTTTGATCAGGATGTCTCCAAAAGAACAGTATTTTAGCAAGATTTCCAGTCAGAGAAAAACACTGGATCAGAATGAAAAGCACCCCAAAATGAGCTGAACTGCCATGCTTTGCACAGATACTAGTGAGTGGAAAAAGCCTTGGTGGATTACACAGATGGCAGATCTATAAGCCTCAATAATTAAAAGATAAAGAATTTATTATTTTGCGTGAAATTAAGATAATAATTCCCAAAGGAATATGTGGAATAAAGTCTTTGACTTCCTGAGGAAAAAACATGGTCTCTGAATTTTAGGATATCCATTTTATGCAATTCTTTTGGGACTTACTATCTCTTTTTAAAATATTAACAATAAAAGTTGCTTTTTCCACTTTAAGTTAAAATCTATCTTCTTTGTGCATAAAGGTCCCCTCTGAGATAGAGGTACTGGATTTCCAATCTTCCTACTTCCCTGGCATTTGTTAGTCCCTGAATCATAAGACTCAGCATTCCTGTAGTGCTGTAAATCTCAAAAACTCTCTGCTAGCATGAGGGCCCTCATTCTGTAAATGAATTTAAGTGGGTGGATCACTGGGCTTGGCACAACCCTGTGGAAAACAGCAGAAGCTCCTGGGAATGTGAGTGGGTCTGAGGCCTGAGGTACAGTCCCTCCTGGTAACAGTGTTGTCCTCTCCATGTTTTTCCAGCTGGAAACTCTAAGATGTAGCTGATAGCAAAGAAGAGCAGATGTTGTTGTTATAATTTCTCACTGCAATTGTTTCAGCCTTGCTGATCCCTGAAAAAATCATTGCAGGGGGATATGAAATGGAAATGAAATGTCTTTTTCCCCTCAGACCAAATTGTTATATTTTATCTCTGGACTAAGGTGTGTTCAGACATACTTTACATTGATGTATAACTGCCTTACCTGGTGTTGCTTTGCTTCATGGGAGCTGTAGTTTAGGTCCCTGTTTGTGCCCTGGTTTTGGTTCCCTGGAGATGGAATCTTTTTTCTGGGCTGGTGAGATATGGAGGGCAATGCACAACACTGCAGAAATGCAATTAGGTAAATACTTATCTTTGCTTTGAACAATATTATTTTACTCAAGGAAAATTGTCTTTGGCAATCCATCCAAAACTGAGAGAAAACGAAGTACTGCAATAACAGATTTCCCACAACAAAGAAATCCTGGTTTTCATTTGTCCCAATTCCCATTCTATGCCCAAAATGCAGCTCCTTGTTGCTCCTTCTCTTTGGGTACAATATTAATTACCTTCAGGATGACGAGGGACACATGCTCTGGAGAGCACGGCTTGGTTTTTGAGAAATGCTGCTGGGTGTTTATGTTCATAAGTGTTCAAAGCACAAGGTCTCACTTTCAGAAGTGGCTTACAGTCTGCAGTGCCCAACCAACTGAAAACAGAAATTAGGGTCCTAATTAGTTATTAGAAGAAGACTTTCTAATTGACTTAATTATAGAATATCAGGTGTAAGTCTTCAGCCTCTTGATAGATGTGGTGAGAACTATTTGAATTTCAAAGTGACTTTCAAGTTATTTCAAAGTGAAACTCGCGTGTCTATGTGTAAGAAGAATATTATTATTTTTTTTTTTTTCATATCTGACAGCTCCTAGGATTGCCAGGTGTCACTGTTTCTCAGAGTGCTCTACAATTTTGGAGGGGTATTCTTTTGTTTTCTTAAGACGTGGTCAAAAAAAAAAAGAGACTTGCAACAAGTTTACTCAGTGAATAGAGATGCTGAAAATGTTGAGGAGATTTTCTGAAAGCTGCCTGAGATTAGCTTTATGGTGGATTCTTTAGATAATAAAAAATAAATCCAGATTTTAAATAAGCATTGCTTTTATGCACCTAGAACCTGTCAGTAAGAACAGCACTACTAACCAAGTCAGGCTACTACTAGTTTTTATACCATTTATATTCAATATGTTTATTATGTGCTGAATGTTGTCCACACACATGGGAGGAGTCTTGCCCTTTCCTGAAAATCTTACAGTCATTGGCAAAGAAAAAAAAGCATTTGATTTGCTGAAGGTTGAATAGACCCTTCAAATAGCTGTGTGCTGTTGAACAACCCAGAAAGTAATAATGGCTAATAACATAAAGTAGTGAGCTGGAGCTTCCTCCATACCTGTTTTTTAAGACAGAGAACCCTTTCCTCACTGAGCTTTTTGTTTTTAAAGACCAACCTCTTCACCATGAAGCAATGGACTTACTCTTGTAGCACATCAGAGAGAAAGGAGCAGCTTGCTGATAGCTCTTATTTGGACTGCAGTCACTGCAGTCTAAGATCTTCCATTACACTTCATCTCATGGGAGGAGGAGCACTTTGTTCCCCACATCCAAGCACAGTCCCAGATGCTGCTTTCCTGCTCTGTCAAAAGACATTTCTGTGCCAGTAGGACTGACAGCAATGGTTTCCTAATGACAGCATTTCCCCGTGGGCCTTATATGTTCTGCCTTGTAAACATTTTGGAATGATACAATAGATTCAGCCTGTTTGTGGCAGAAGGAAGGATCATATGGAGGACCTGGGCGAGGGGAGGAAGGAAGCAAGAACCCAAATTGTTACCTGTTTAATAGCTGGACAAATAGTGTACATCATACAGCATTGTTTTACTTAGGTTTGGCATGGTGATTTTTAATCACACAGCTATTTTGCCACTATTGTGGTGATGCAGTGTCAATCAGTGCTTAGCCAACACCAAAGTCCACCTGTACCACCAGCAATTACATTGCTATGTATTGAAATGTAGCAGACAGCAACCCTTAACACAGAACCTTAGGAAGCAAAGCAAAAAGGAGGCTTGGGATGCACTCACAGAGGTCACACAGCCTATTGGAGACAGAAACAGAACCAGCTCCCTGTGTCTAACATATTTCCTGTTACCTCTGCCACAGCTTCCTACAGCAGAGAGGGATTGATTACTGTGTGAGTGAGAAAAGCTGCTGGAAGCTGCTGGACTGCTAGCCCTAACCACAGCCCAAGGGCTACATGACAAGTAGCATCTTTTACCACTTTATTAGATACAGCAGTCAACAATTTGACAAGTAAAAATTGATTCACCCCTTGCAAACTCCATATGAGAATCCTGGGCATTAATGAACCACTACACTTCTCAAACCTTTCTCCTCACTGAATGCACTGGGAATTCTTTCCCCCACTGAAAACCAGCTCTTGCACTCCCCATCTGCAGCTTCAAAGGTCTCTGAACCACTGCTAAAGAGAACAAGGCAGTCAAATTCTAAATCTGCAGCTTCAAAGGTCTCTGAACCACGGCTAAAGAGAGCAAGGCAGTCAAATTCTAAGTGGGGTGTGACTTAAGTAAATTCTCTTCTTCTTTATTTTGTCCTAAAGGCAAAATATGCTGTTATCACCTGAGGCCTTTCAGGGAATGTGTTGTGGTGACTCAAGGAAGACCAGTCTCAGGTATCTGTTGTGCCCTCAGGAACTGAAGGGAATGTGGGAAGGTAAGCAGCTGTTTGGATGCCAGTGAATGTAGAGTGGGCTTTGCCTTCCTCAGGGAATTTCAAGGTAGAAACCCTGGGAGTCAGTCAGGAAGCAGAAAAATGCTCAAGGGATCTGGCTGATTTTATAGAGGAGTTCTAAAGAACTCAGGGACACATCACCCCATCTTAGAAGAATACAGGGACTTTTACAAGATGCATTTTATGCTCTGATAAAAGAGAACTTACTTACAAAAACATTGGCTTTTACAAGATGCATTTTATGCTCTGACAAAAGAGAACTTACTTACCAAAACATTGCTTAGGTTCTTGGACACAAAACACATAAACCCAAATCTCATTTTGAGATAAAGGCAGCAATGAGCATTAAGGAAATGGCTGGTGATGTGAGTGAGGAGAGGGTAGTAGACATAACTTTAGTGAGGCTGCCCTATATAGGTGACAAAGCTCCTACAGCTTTGTCACCTGGAAAGGGAGGAAGTATGGGGCAAACAAAAGGACTGCTGGGAAAATTGTCTGCACTGCTTGACTCATAGGACAGTGACCAGCAGCCCATCACCTGCCTCGTGGCTGGTAATGTGCAGCTCAGGAGTCAAGGTGTTCAAGCTCAGGACTGTTCAATACCTTAAGCAGAGATGGGGAGGAGAGCACAGAAGACACACTCAGCTTCTCTGCAGGTAACACCATAGTAGGGAAAATGGCAGAGACAAATGGCAGAGCCTCAATCCAGAGAGACCTCAAAAACCTCAAGAACAGGACCAACAAAGACTTCAGTAAGGACTCATGTGAAGTTCCACTCTGGGGCAGAATTGCCCTACATATCAGCAACTGTTGGCACTGGAGGGACACTCTCGTGCCCTTGTTCCTGACAGGAGCTCAGCAGGCAGGAGTTGGGCACTGCCTGGCAGGGCTGTGTCTGATCCAGCTCCCCGTGCCCAGCGCCCACTGCGGCAGGATGGGAACTCCTCTTGTGCCCCTGCAGTGGGACTGACCCTTTCTTTGGGGCTTGCCTTGTGGATTTAGGGTGTCACCCAGCCAGGCAGTGCGTCTAACAGAGCTATGTATCTTAGTGTGCTGTGCTGTTGGGAAAGTTCTTAGAAGGACCAGCATCACTTGTAAATGCTGCAATCCATCGCAAGGGGATTACAGCATTTACCGACTGTCAGGGGGACTTGGCGGAACTCGGGACTCAGGCCAAGGTTTTCTTCATTTAGTTTAAAATTACGTTTTAAAAAATTTGTTTTAATTGTATTTTAATTGATTTTTTTTAATGTCAATTGACTCGGGGAAGTCTCCAGGCGAGGGCTCCCCTGACCCGAACGCGCCGCCAGGTGGCGCCATAGGGCTGTGAGCGCGGAGAGGGATGAACTGCACAGCCAAACCACCGGGATACCACCGGGATACACCGGGATACACCGGGATACAGCGGGATACACCGGGATACCCCGAAATACCACCGGGATACCACCGGGATACACCGGGATACACCGGGATACAGCGGGATACACCGGGATACCCCGAAATACCACCGGGATACCACCGGGATACACCGGGATACACCGGGATACAGCGGGATACACCGGGATACCCCGAAATACCACCGGGATACCACCGGGATACACCGGGATACACCGGGATACAGCGGGATACACCGGGATACCCCGAAATACCACCGGGATACCACCGGGATACACCGGGATACACCGGGATACAGCGGGATACACCGGGATACCCCGAAATACCACCGGGATACCACCGGGATACACCGGGATACACCGGGATACAGCGGGATACACCGGGATACCCCGAAATACCACCGGGATACCACCGGGATACACCGGGATACACCGGGATACAGCGGGATACACCGGGATACCCCGAAATACCACCGGGATACCACCGGGATACACCGGGATACACCGGGATACAGCGGGATACACCGGGATACCCCGAAATACCACCGGGATACCACCGGGATACACCGGGATACACCGGGATACACCAGGATACACCGAAATAGCATTGGGACACACCGGGATACACCGGGATACACCGGGATACACTGAAATACCCCTGGGATACACCGGGATACCATCGGGATACACTGAAATACCATCGGGACACACCGGGATACACCGGGATACACCGGGATACCCCGGAATACCACCGGGATACCACCGGGATACACCGGGATACCATCGGGATACACCGGGATACACTGAAATAGCATTGGGACACACTGGGACACACCGGGATACCATCGGGATACACCGGGATACACTGAAATAGCATTGGGACACACCGGGATACACCGGGATACAGCGGGATACACCGGGATACCCCGAAATACCACCGGGATACCACCGGGATACACCGGGATACACCGGGATACAGCGGGATACACCGGGATACCCCGGAGACACTGGGATACCGGAATACACTGGGACACCCTGGAACACCCTGGGACACCCCGGGACACCCCG
>NW_008660870.1:14350-18678 GCF_000695815.1 Acanthisitta chloris | reverse complement strand
CGGGATACACCGGGATACACCGGGATACAGCGGGATACACCGGGATACCCCGAAATACCACCGGGATACCACCGGGATACACCGGGATACACCGGGATACACTGAAATACTACCGGGATACCACCGGGATACCACCGGGATACACCAGGATACACCGGGATACACTGAAATACCCCTGGGATACACCGGGATACCATCGGGATACACCGGGATACACTGAAATAACACCGGAATACCACCGGGATACACCGGGATACACCGGGATACACAGAAATAGCACCGGGATACCCTGAAATACCAATGGGACACACCGAAATACCAGCGGGATACACCGGGATACACTGAAATACCATCGGGACACACCGGGACACACCGGAATACCATCGGGATAGTCTGAAATACCGCCGGGATACACCGGGATACACTGAAATACCATCGGGACACACCGGGACACACCGGAATACCATCGGGATAGTCTGAAATACCGCCGGGATACACCGGGGTACACTGAAATACTATGGGCTGTGAGCGCGGAGAGGGATGAACTGCACAGCCAAGGGACACACCGGGATACACCGGGATACCATCGGGACACACCGGGATACACCGGGATACACCGGGATACCATTGGGATACACCGGGATACACCAAAATACCACCAGGATACACCGGGATACACCGGGATACACTGAAATACCACCGGGATACACCGGGATACCATCGGGACACACCGGGATACACCGGGATACACCGGGATACCATTGGGATACACCGGGATACACCAAAATACCACCAGGATACACCGGGATACACCGGGATACACTGAAATACCACCGGGATACACTGGGATACTACTGGGACACACCGGGATACACCGAAATACTGCTGGGATACACCTTAATACCACTGGGATACACCAGGACACACCGGGATACACTGAAATACCACTGGGATACACTGACATACCACTGGGATACACTGAAATACCACTGGGACACACCGGGATACCATCGGGATACACCGGGATACACCGGGATACACTGAAATACCACCGGGATACACCGAGACACTGGGATACCGGAATACACTGGGACACCCTGGAACACCCTGGGACACCCCGGGACACCCTGGGACACCAGGACACAGGACACACATGGGACACCCCAAGATACCACAGGGACACTGTGACACAGGATATTCCAGAACACCAGGACATCCCAGGAAACTCCGGGACACCCCGAGACACCGGGACACAGGACACACACGGGATACCCCGAGATACCACAGGGACACCGGGACCTCCCGGGTTACCAGGACACTGTGACACAGGACATTCTGGGACACCAGGACATCCTGGGACACCCTGGGACACCCCGAGACACTGGGATACCTTGGGACACTCCCGGTACACAGCCTGGACACCCTGGGGACACTTCGGGACACCCCAGGACACCGGGACACCAGGACATCCCAGGACACCCCGAGATGCCCCAGGACACCCCGAGATCCCCCGGGACACCGCCTGGACACCGAGGACACCTTGGGACACACCAGGTCCCCTGGGACTCCCTGGGGCACCAGGACACCCAGACATCATAGGGACACCTCCAGGACACAGCCAGGACACCCCGGGACACTGCTGGGACCCCCCCAAACTGGGCTGCATGAGTTCAAAACCAGTGGAGAACCTATTCAAGAAACTGTCTACATGGTGGGTCTGGTTTAGGAAGACAGACTATGATGCTATTCACTTTTGGGAGAGGGGAAAGAAAGGTGTTGCTTAAAATATAATAAATATAAACCCAGGTGTTTTTATTTTTCTTCATTGGAAAGAAAACTTGTTTCATGTTGTGTCTACCCACAAGCAACTTTTCCAGCCCCTCTGCTCCTGCTCTCACACGCCATGGTCGTGGCTGTTGCCTGCTGTCTGTTCATCTCTTCAAGCCTTGTGCTTAGTGCTTTTCTCTGACCGATTATTAGCCTCACTCCACAGATTTCCTAGGATCAAATTCTGCCTTCCTCACACCTCCCACCCTCCCAGGCTGGAGCAGTTTATCTGTTACCAAAACATTAAGGACCTTCATTGTAGGATGAGGTTTGTGCAGGCTCTTCACAGCCCAACACTGTGCGTGGTCTTCCTTCATCTCCGTCAGAAGCTCATGGAATGCTGCTGCAGGGATGTGAAGTGTCCTACGTCAGCCCATTTCAAAACAGTTTGATCTTGCTCTAAAGTGTTTATGTGATGCAGTTTCCTCTGCCATACAGAACTTGATGGGTGTTCTCCTGGAGCTGGATGTCCCTCAGCGTGAGATCAGCGATGGTTTCTCTAATAGTCTGAGTGGTGGTTTGTGTCTGCCCATGCTGCAGTGTCACTGCCAGTCCAGCTGCCCTCACTGCTGCCAAGAGGAGCAGCTCAACCCTTGCTTCCCACCCCTGCTTGCTGGTACTACCCTTTGTATGATTGCACAGTGATCTGATCCAGCTGAGAGCCAGAAAAAAACCCTCAACGAAACAAACCCAAAGAAGAGCAGGGAGGAAGGGGGAGGGAAGTTAGATTTCAGTGGGATCAATTCCTTGCTCCAAACACTTGCATAAGCAAAACAGGGGAGTTGTCCTGGGCACAGGAACAAACAGCGTGGGCACGGAGGGAACACAGCGTCCATATCAGCTGAAACTGGTACTCAGAACTTGTGTGTCAAAAGATACCCCGAGGGCTCTTGACACGAATATTATTGAGACATAATCTTGCACACCTAGACATTCCTGGACATACCCAGAGAGCTGGAAGTAGAGGAGCTGATAGTGCTGGTATCGACAGACCTTCACACTGTGGGGTTTTTTTAACCTCGACATGCAGCACTTTTTACTTAAAGAAAGGAATAAAGAAATAAAATTAAAAAAACCCATTGCAATCCAAAATCCTCAGCTTGTAAACTATGGCCATTCTATTCCTGGATTGTTTTTCTAGAGCTGCATCATTAAATGGAGAAGCCTTTTCCGCTTCCTTTTCCCTTTTCCTCTTCCTGCAGCAAAATACAGATGGACCTTAAAGAGAGAGAGGGGAAAGGTGCCCTGTGAAGGTGCCCTGTTGCTTCTGTTCTTTCTTTGTTACGAGATTATAGGATGAAAACAGATGTTTCTTCTC
Organism: Acanthisitta chloris; assembly: GCF_000695815.1. Taxonomy (NCBI): domain Eukaryota; kingdom Metazoa; phylum Chordata; class Aves; order Passeriformes; family Acanthisittidae; genus Acanthisitta; species Acanthisitta chloris. The sequence goes on along the minus strand of NW_008660870.1, from coordinate 15,533 downwards.
TTTACAACACACTGTATGGCCTGTCTAAACATAAGGAAAACGGCACTTCCGCAGATGGTGCTGAGCTCCATCCAAGGCTGGAGTTAGCTTTATCATGAGGTAGTTGCACTCTGGGTAGATACTTAGAGGAAATCTGCATCCAAATTCCATCAACATCACAGTTCAGAATTTAGCTGGCTTCTCTTTCCATTAGAAGCTTATAATTTCCAAGATTCTCTGTTAAATGAATGAGTAAAAAGGCGGGTGGGGAACGTGTCCATCTGCCTGCCTGTCTTCCGTGTGTGCAAAACAAACACGTGCTCATTTTCATCCAGAAAAACAGTTTGCTAGAGATCTATCTACCAGGCAGCATTTCACAAGTAGAGAATACCTTTTGCAGGTGGTTAAGTGAAAACCTAGAGTGAAAGCAGACAATAGACTTTGCTTTTTAACCCAGGCACTGTTTGTTGTTGAGAGTTTGTTACAATTGTTTGTAAATTGGAATCCTCTATTTCCAAGAGAAGAGCTTTCCTTGGGCAGATAGGAGTACCAGAGTGGAGACAATTTTTGTGAATAGGAATGCTGAGGTCACATGGGTATTCACAGATTGGAAGCAGTCACTCTTGCTTGGCCAGAGTCATCAGTGGTAGGAAAAATTCAAGTCCAAATGAACAGGCTCATGTAAACAGTTGCACGGAAGTGAAACCTTGAAAGCATTCATGTGAACATTCACCTTTCTCATTTAGCAGTTGTGTTTCTCCACAAGATGTTCCTGAAGGTTGCAGGGCTTTGGCTTTTATTTAGAGCTAATTTCTGCTAACAAAAATAACCTTTATGCTTTTACTTGCTTATGCGTAAGTCTGGAAAAAGTCAGTGGGTTAATGCAAAAACATTTCTGGCTGAAACAGCTGACAGTGGCCAGGTGCTGCTCTGATGGTGCTTGATGCCAGTGACCCTTCTCCCTTCATCTTGGCATTTTTGGCTGACAGTCATATGGCCCCAGAGACCATGCTACAGAAGCTAATTCTCTGCCCAAGGCATCTGCTCCTTGGCAAGCTCCATGGACATCTCATAGGTGGCTCCTCATTCTGTCACACAGCCAGGCACCTGGGGGCACAGGGGGGACCTGCTTTGCTGCTTGTTTTTCTTTCCTTTTGGTTTTCTTGGAGCTTCCTGAATAAACTGAGAGGCATTTTCTTTCTAA
>NW_008660870.1:2039-14319 GCF_000695815.1 Acanthisitta chloris | reverse complement strand
CCTGCTGAGAGAACTGCACTGAAACAGGATCTTTGTTTCTGGCACCTCTGTCTCTCTCCCTGTATGCAGGCTGAAGTCACAACCTTCTCTGGGTGTCCTCAACATTGGTTACTCTAAAAGAAATTCTGTTTATGTAGACAGCTGTTTGTAATTTCAGGTCTGTGGGGGAAGAAGGGACAAATTTAGAGAAGCAAAGCTACTTGGGAGACTTTGCCCTATTTGCTGGAAAGAAGGAAGGAAAGTTTGGGGAAAGTAAAACAGCTGGAAGGCAGGGAGGCATTGCAACAAGTGGGTAGTTGGAAAATGAACCTTATAAGGTAAAAGATGCTTGGCCTTACCAACTTTAGAGCACCAGACTTAGAAAGGCATATTACATGTCTGTGTTTCACACCAGCTTGAGTCACAGGCCAGGATGGAACAGTTTTGCAGATCTTGTAATAAGCTGTGAGGTGGATAATGCATGTGCTATTGTTATTTTCACCTGTCTTGGACACTGTTATCAATACAGTTGCTACTGTTCATTTAATTACTTTTATGGAATCACAGAAGCATAGAATTTTAGGGGTTGGAATGGACCTTACAGATCATCCAGTCCCAACCCCCTGCCCTGGGCAGGGACATCTCCCACCAGATCAGGTTACTCAAGGCTTCATCCAACCTGGCTGTGAACACTGCCAGGGTTGGGGCACCCACAGCCTCCCTGGGCAACCTGGGACAGTGTCTCACCACCCTCACACTAAAAAATATTTTTACTAATGTAAAAAACTTATTCCTAATTCCTAAAACTAATTCCTTCCATCCTGAGCAGGGGGAGGGGGTGGGGAGTGAGCGTGGTCTGGGAAGTGTCCTTGGGAACACTAAATTTGGGAATACTCCTAAGCCACAGCACCCAGCTGGCTCCATCCCCTTAGCATTCTTCCTTCAGATACTGATAAATATTGATGAAATCCTCTCTTAGTTGTCTCTTCTGGAGCCTGAACAGTCCCAACTCTCTCAGCCTGTTCTTGTAAGAGGGAGTCTTACATCCCTACCAAATATGAGAGTTTACATTTTTTTGTCTGCTTAGGTCCCAACCTACACTGCTCTACAACCTACTAGTTGAATAGATACATGCACAGTGGTAAGAATGGACTTGCTGCTAAGCCTGGTTTGCAGCAATGAAGAATCTGAATTGAAAAGAAAAAAATGCCACTAATGTTGCCCTTTATAGAGAGCATAATGGAAAATTAAATTTGTCAGAGTTGCTGAAAGTGTAAGCTCTTAATTTTGAGTCTCTTCTGAAAGATGGTTTTCTTAAGAAAAAACTGGCTTTGTGTTTCTCCCCATAATGTTATTTCCACCTTCCTTTGTCAAGTAAAAAAAAATTTTTTTTTACATGACTCAGCTGCTCACTCATTTCAGCCCTGTGGTTTAATAACCTCAAGACAGCAAAACCTGTCATCTTCTAATGCTAAAAGCTATATACATTAGAAACCATTGACCAAGAAACTAATTACAGGGATGACCATGGCTACACTTTCGAATTCCTGAAGACCCATGCAAATGGGTCATCTAAGTCTGTGTTTTGGCCTTGAGATTTTTGTCACATGTTCAAACCTGGACCACCCCAACAGTCTAAACCTAAATTTTACATGCAGTGCATAAGGTAGAATGCACACACCAGGCTGCTTACTACTGCTGCTATTTGCTGGATAGAAAACCACTACATGTCAGCTTGGGACCTTGCAGGAGAACATCAACACAAGGGTAAGTCTTCATGAATAAGCATAACGCTGCCAGATTTTCCTTGCTCTTACACAGGGAATTGCTATGACTATACCTGTGGAAGCAAACTCTGGACAAGGAGGGTTTGTATTCCTTTATTCACTGCTTAAAGCCAGCTCAAAGGGTTATTTACTTGTTAAAGCCACAGGGGTGTGGCAGCCTCACCTTTCTCTTAGGTTCCTTGGCCTCAGCTTCTGTATGCCTTCAAATGCAACACCATCCCTTTCTGCAGATGTGAGGGGATATTAGGACAGACAGATGTGAAGGCATGGAGAAGTGACCTTGTCACTTGTCAGCCTTGACAAGCTGGAGAGGTTGGGCCAATGCAAACCTCATTAAGTTCAACAAAATTAAGTGCAAGGTCCTACACTTGGGTTGTGGTAATCCCAGGCACAGCTACAGGCTGAGTGGGGAAGTAATTGAGAGCAGCAACAAGGAGAAAGATTTGAGCATGATGGTGGATGAGGAGCTCCCCATGAGCTGCAGTGTGAGCTCACAGCTCAGAAAGCAAATCGAATCCTGGGCTGCAGCCAAAGGAGTGTGGGCAGCAGGTCAAGGGAGGTGATTCTCCCCCTCTACTCTCTCTGGTGGGACCCACCTGGAATATTGCACACAGTTCTGGTGCCTTCAACGGAAGAAGGACATGGAACTGTTGGAACAAGTCCAGAGGAGGCCACAAAGTTGAGACTGGAGCATCTCCCCTGTGAGGACAGGCTGAGGGAGTTGGGGCTGTTCAGCCTGGAGAAGAGAAAGTTGTGTGGAGACCTCACAGTAGCCTTTCAGTATCTGAAAGGGCTACAGGGGAGCTAGAGAGGGACCCTTGATTAGGAACTGCAGTTATAGGACAAGGGGTAATGTGTTCAAATTGAAGAAGGGGAAATTTAGGCTAGATATTAGGAAAAAGTGTTTTCCTGTGAGGGTGGTGAGACACTGTCCCAGGTTGCCCAGGGAGGCTGTGGGTGCCCCAACCCTGGCAGTGTTCACAGCCAGGTTAGAGGAGGTCTTGAGCAACCTGCTCTGGTGGGAGGTGTCCCTGCCCAGGGCAGGAGGTTGGGACTAGATGATCTGTAAGGTCCATTCCAACCCCTAAAATTCTGTGATTCTATCATTCTATGAAGTGAGTTTGAATCAGAATTCAGCTAAACTGTTGCATGGCCACTTGGAATCAGTTGCAGCCCACTCAGCCAGTCAGATAGACCTGTGTAGTTGGTTTGGATGTGCGGAGAGGGAAGTCAAGCTTGAAGCTTAAGCCTGGAGCTGTGCTGAGTGCAATAAGCAAGGGATGCTTTTGAAGGGTGGTGAAAACACCTTGGAAGGTTATGTATGAAAATGTAGGTGTCAGGGGCTAAATTTGCCACTCCTGGTCAAGGCTAAATATATTTTACAGTGTTCTCAAAATTGAGATATTTGATTTCACATGGTTTAATGAATTTGTGTGTCCTCAGTCTGCCATGAAGTTACTTAAAACCAGTACAGTTCTGAGGTATAAAATAGACATTAAAAAATCTGAATAGATGATATCTCTTAGTCTTTAGTTACTCAGAAATTATTCCCTCTGTGCAGTAAGTGTGGTCCATTATAGAACTACAGACCATTAGAAAAAGCTTTTCAAACATAAAGAATGAAGAGGGGCCATGCTGTCCTGAGTATTACATGCTGACAAACAGATCATTAGCTCTCACTTCTGGAGTCAATTAAATATGGAAACTAATCTGGGAACTCATATTAAAAAAGCAACAGTGTGCAAGAGCATGCTTTGGAAACTTTGGGAAGTTGAAGTCAGACTTACAGTTTCTGAAGCCCTGATTCATGGTTCCTGAATGTGTGGGACTGCTGATGTGGTCAGAGATTTGACCCTTAGAGCATGAAAGGCAACTCACCTCCTGACTCTCTGATGGGGCATGTCTTGCTTGTGCTGCACACTGGAAGCCCAGAAGCATCATGTTCCCAATGCATGGGGAGGGGAAAAGTGTCCCCATTTTGTTAATGCTTTTTTTAACACCTCCAAAGCTATCAAAGTCCTGGTTTCTACCTTACTCCTTCCTCACCACCTGTCTTGCAGCAACAAGCCAGTCTGTGACTCAGCTGCAGATGTCACCTAGCTCTTCCATGTCCTTGCTGATGTCCAGGCTGCTCCCAAGCAGCAGTCATCAAAGGAGCTCTTTATTTCCAGGGGCGGTTAAGTGACTAACCCAAGATCAAACAGTGGGTCTGTAACAGAGGCAGGAACTGAAATCAGGTCTTCTGACTCAAGTTTCTCTTGGCTGCAGCCTCCGAGTTGCACGGCACAATTTATTTGCACTGTAAGTTTCAGCAGTTGCTGAGACAAAACTTCATTTTCTTTCCCTGGGATATTCTATCTGTGTCATCCTGTTCTCTCCCCACTAGGAAGCAGCTTCTTAGCATTTGACTTTAAAAAGGGGAGGCAAGCAGGAGATGTTTCTAAGTGGTTGCACTCTTTTGATCGATGAGAGAGGTGAGCCAGAGTGTGTTCCAGTGACCTCCTGCTATATAAAAGCTTGGCCTGCCTGACAGGACTTCTGGCTGCTGAGTAGCTGTGAGTCACAGCCTTTGCTGCTTGGGTTCGATGCGGATTTTTACATCAGACACTGCAGAATCGAGGTGGCCTCTCGAATATTTGCATTGCTTGGCAAGCTAGGGTAAGCGGGGGTGGATTCAGGAAGTTCTGGCAAGGGCAAGCACAGCTGGTGTTAAGGTCTTTGCAGGGCTCCTTTGTGTGTGTGTGAGTGTGTGTATGTGTAGGAAAATAGCAAGGCCGCTTGATTTTTTTCCAGCCAGGGTTCCTGGGAAAGGATGAGTAATCTGGAGATTTCCTGTGACTTTTGGAGTGAGAAAAAAAACTCCACATTGCCTTTTGGGCAAATCTTCTTGGATCTTCCACCATCCCAGTTTTCCCCTGAGTGGCACAGAAAGCCTCTTCCCTGGTCTCAGTGCTGCTGGATCACTGCTCAGTGGCTGGTGGACACTGCTCAGGAGCAGCATGAGCTGTGCTGTGCCAATACTGATCTCTGCCCTTGTTTGCCTGGACAGTCCAGGATCCTATTGGTACAATTCCTATTGCCTCCTTGTCTGTGTGCTTTGGGAACTAAATTTCATGTAGGGCACAGGTATCAGAGGTCAAGGTGTGCCTGGTCTGTGATGCTGGGAGTGTCTCCCTTTCATGTCTGAGAGCATCAGCCCTGTAAAGGAGGGACTGTGTGGCTGCAGAGTGTTTTGCACAGCACCCAGCACAGCTGGGTTCAGGTTCACCACTGAGTCAGCTGAGAGCTGCTGCAGAGCAAAGGAATCAACAGGAATGACCGACGAGATATGGGGGTTTCCTGTTGGCAGAGGTAGAGAGGTGTGAGGTACCTCAGCTCTGAAGTTATCACTATTTATTATTTCATTTGTAATAGTGTCTGCAGACTGCTTTCGAGGATAAGGGCTCTGCTGTGCCAGGCGTGTGCACGCAGCAGAGGCAGAGCCATTCACCACCCTGAGAAAGTGTGTCCTACTGAGCCCAGTTGTTTGAGCTCTTTGAGAGCAGAGGTGCTGCAATGGTCCAGGGGCTGGAGAGCAAAGCAAGGAGTGCTGCTGCAGCAGAGAGCCATGCACAGACAGTTTCTACACCATATACCAAGGACCTGCATCTATTTTTTCTCTATGCTCATCACCACTATTTGGCCATGACTTTCTCTAACTAGTATTTCTTGATACATGCTTACCCATATCATGTTCTGAGTGCTTTGCAAGGATTATATAATTAGGAAAATAACTCTCTCTCTGCACAGGCAATTGCACAACCATGTGTTCAAAATTCAGCCTTTGGAAATGTATCTGCAACTGAAATTTCTTTATCTGCTCCTAACTGTTCCAGCTGCTCTTCCCAAAAAGAATTTTCATCCCCTCAACCCCATAACTGACTGTGATGATGGTACTAAAATGAATAAGCCCTGGGAAGATAATCTGCTTTCCTCTGCAGTGTTAAATAAATGGAAAGCAAGGGCTAGTAGAGAGTGTATATTTTGTATCTGTTTACTAAATATCTTGGCTTTTAGTAGAAGAAAATCAGTGCAAAACAAACAGCCACATCCTCCAGTTGCTGATAGAACCATGGACTCAGGAACAACCCAAGTTGCTTCACATTCTCATAAACCTCAGTTTTGGGGAGAGGGAAAAATTTATCCCTATGACTGCCTGTATGAAGTGTGAACCATTGACACAAAGCTCAAGACTCCCTGCCAAAATCCAGGGTATTTTTGTTTGGTTTTCCCTTTTTTTCCCTTCACTTCTCCTCTCTCTCAAAGGTTAAATGGTTCCCACAGGGTGCAAGAAAGGGTTATTGAAAGCAGCAGGTCCACTTTTGAATATTGCACTTCTGGTAAATCTCTGATCCGGCATCTAGTGGTTAACCACTGATACAGGAAATGACATTTAACGTTTTATCACTCAGCCAGAAATGGAAGAACAAGGCAAGTCTGTATGTGGTGAAGATGGGTCATTGCCTGCTACCTACCCCTTAAAGGCAAATCATGCCATTTAAAAGGAAATGTTTTTCTAGCAGGGACTTTTTTTTTCTCTCTCTTTGTGTATCTTTCTGCTTAAGGCAGACTAAAAACCTGGAAAACAAATTCCCTTCTTCCCACCTCCCTGAGGTTTTGCCTGTTAAAATAGGGGTTATGGCCTTATAAACAACTTAAATCCTCTTTCCTGCTCTTTTGTATCTTTTGGAAGTGTATCCCAGGCCCTGAAGGAAGCTGAGGGGGATGTGGGGAGGGGAGGAACAGGCGCTGGAAAATTCAGGTTTCAGTAGGTGGCACTCGATGCCCTGACTCAGGCTCAGCTCTCTTGGGCATGATGTGCTGCTGCCTTTGGTCCAGGCAGTCCTGAGCAAATGTGCTAAAGTGGCAAAAGAAGAAAACAGTAAAAGGAAAAAAAATCATCAACATACAGGGCCGGAACTTCAACAAGTATAAATGGTTGTGGTTTATTGATTTCAGTGTAGCTGCATTGGTTTAAAGCAGCAAGCACATGCCTGTTGTCAGCACAGGCTAACCACAGTGGCTGTGCTTTCTGCCAGAGCTGCTAAAACTTGGTCTGATTACCCAGTGCATATTCAGGAAGCAAGCAAGCAAGCTCTGAAATTCAATGGTATTACAGCCCAACTAAATCTCAAAAGGCTGTCAGGTCTGCCTATACAAATTTGAACAGTTTCAGATGTTTTAATCATGTATGTTGTAGTCAAAAAAAAAAAAACAACCAAAAAGATGCAGCAAGGCACTTTCCTCCTGCAAATAAGATATGTGGGCAAATACTTTGGTTTCTTGGCTGTTCCAGAAGCCATTTACACTTAATGACACAGTGTGAGATGTTTTCCAAGGAAAGAGCTTCACAGGTTGCCAAAACTTTCCTGGAAGTGAGCACAGAAATACATTAAAAAGCAAGGTGTTAAAGGTAGGCCAGCTCTCCTGATCTGTGGGATGTGTAACATGATTTGCATGAGCCCAAGAGCTGCAAGCAGCAAATGCTTCAGAGAGCCAGTGGGTCATGGCAGCAGCAGAGACCTCCAGGAGAAGTTCAAAGGCTGCCAGTGAGGGCAGCTCTCCAGAAGTCCTGCTGCTCTCTGGCTTGTCTGGATGTGAAGCTGGATGATGGGGTGAGCACTTGGATGCTGGAAAACTGGCTTGGTCAGTCCTGCAGCAAAGATCTTGGATTCCAATAGCCAAAACCTATGAGCATAGCCCTCCTGTAGTGGAAGCAATGGCTCTCATAAAGTGCTTGAAGCCATCCTCACACTGGTAGATCAGGCAAAGAAAATCCAAGTGTCTATGACCTAGAGGCAAGCTCAGATTTGTGTTCGCGTGGAGGTCTGATGTGTACTGGCAATAAGGAGTTAGGATCTGCAGCTAAACCATCAGTTGGCATAAAAAATGAGTGAAAGATAAAACTCTGTTCCAGCCCTCAGCACACTTGCTGTTCACTTAGCGTGTCCATTCTTCAGCCTCCTGCTAATTTTCCTTTCAGTTGTGGAAACCTGCTTGAATATAGAATGCAAAGTGAGAAACTGTGGAAGATGCCTGGAGCATCTGCAGAAACACACATGCATTATCCACAATGAGCAAAGATGCACATGCATGAAACCAGATACTCAGCCCTTAACGCTGCCTATTTTTGAAACAGCTGTGATGCATTTTGTACATCTGAAAGCCCACCATGCTCAGGCATGCTGTGTAGAAAAGTCTCTTCTCTCCAACCTTCCAAAGCAGTAGGACACTGATCCTGCCAGAAAGTCTGCAGAGACTTGAGCAAGTCTTTGACCCTTCTGAATATTTGCCAGGTAACAGTGACTGTCAGGATCAGAGCCTTGAGCTACACCTTGGGAAGTACTAGTGTTTATCTGTGCACTTGATTGCACCCAATTACTTGTTAAGAGCATGGTCTTTGAAAAAAGATCTGGAGCTGGATCCTTCTCTCACTGTGACTCTGCCAGCTGCCGTCCCCAAAGCTATTTTTAATCAGACAAGCTTCTTCATCCCTGCCAAAGAAAGCCTTGGAACAATTAATAACAATAAAATGAAGGTAGCCTGATTGAATGAATTCTGCTGGCTCTATAAATCAGCACTGCATTGTTAATGTGCTGTCTTCCATTTTGCTATGCCCTTGGTCTCCTGGTTCTCACTTGGGCCCATTGTGCTGTTGTGCTGATGGTCTCCACACTGTCTCAGGTAGGCTGGCAGATGGACACAAGCATCTCTGCACAGAGTCTTGCTTTGATTTGCCTTGCTGTGGATGTGAGGTGGGTACAAACGATGCCCTTTATGTGCCAATAGCGTTGTGCTGCTACGCTAATTAATTCTGGGAGCAGCAAGATGAGAGAGAGCTGCACCCAAAGTAGGCTTGGTGGTTAGGTTAATTCTCTGCCCTGCCGTGCTGCAGCCTCTGGTGTGATGATTTGCCCACAGGCATGTGTGATCCTGTCAGTGGCTGAGCTGTGTTGGGCTGGATCAGAGCATGGACAGAAGGTCTCCAAGCAGTAGGTACTGTGCCTTCTGCCAGCTGACACAGTGCCATGCTGTGGTGCTGCCCAAGACCTCCCTACCTGGGTGCAAGTCGTTGTTGCTTTGCCCACATGTGGTAACAAAACATTTCCTGGCAATTTTCATTCAAAATAAAAAGAAAAAAAGAAAAACACCAAAAAGCATAGGGGCACAAGTCCAAGGGTACTCTCCTGACCGAGTCCCAGGTTGGATGGTTGCATTTGGTTTGCTTCCATATTGGTTTTTTCCTGCTGGACGTTGTCTTTCTCCTCAACTCTGGATCCAAACTGTTAATAACTTTGCTCTTCAGCTGTTATTTCCTGCTCCAGAGCTGGAGGCCTTCTCTGGTGAGGAGCTGAACAGTTTTAAGGGTTCCAGAAGGAAAGATAAATATGAAATGGAAAAAGAAGAGGAAAAGCTAGGAAAAAAAGTAAATGAGCAAACAACCCCACCACCTCCAGCACAAAAGCTGTCCCCCAGAGGAGTGTGACTGCTTCACAGACAGCAAGGATTACTTTCCCAGTCCCTGTAGGGTGGCACACACATCTCCTGGGAAGAAAAACACCGAAGCTGCTCAATCAGCTCCTCAGCCAGTAGAGATCACTGAAGACAGCAAGGATTACTTTCCCAGTCCCTGTAGGGTGGCACACACATCTCCTGAGAAGAAAAACACTGAAGCTGCTCCATCAACTCCTCAGCCAGTAGAGATCACTGAGAAGAAAAGAGTGTAAATACAGACAACAGGACTGAGGAGAGCCCTGATGGCCCCCGGAGAAAGGGAAGGAGAAAGCTGGCTCCTGTTTCTCTTGTCTGTTAATCTCACATCCTTAGGATCCATTTCTAAAGTCTGTCTGTGAAACTGAACTGAAAGTGGTGCAATTTCTGAACCTGCTGCTGGCAATGACCATCTTGCTTCAAAAAGCTCTTGGGCTGGCCATGAGGAAGCACACAGTGAGACCCTCGTGCAAACCCAGCCTCCCTTGGACTCTGAGACTATTTCAGACTATGCTTCTTTCAGACTATGCTTCTTTCACTTGTGAACCTCTCTATCTACAAATCAAACAAAAAATTTTAATGATTTTAAAAAGCACTACTGTGTGCTTCTTTCTGAAGAACAACTGCCAAGGTGATGTCCACAGGACCCTGGCAGCTGATAAAGGTGAGGCAGGAGGCCACTGCAAGGCAAAGCAGCAAAAATCCCTCTGTGCCTGCCAACTGGGGAGTGCTCTGTGCTCAGAAAGCTCTTACTTTGTTCACCTACCCAGGGTTTCTTATTGCAATCTGTGACAGGAGTACAGGTCTATTTCAGGCAGTGTTTTTAACTTAAATGGGTGAGTACTCAGGTATTTTCTACTGGAATTGTGTTGCTGTGAACACTAAAATTGAACTGCTTCTCCTGGGCCAACCTGAAACTAGCCATGGACCTTTCCCAGCCTCTGCCAGACAGCAGCCACCAAGGTAGCTGCTGGGACTGCAGGTTGAAGTGGTTTTGGGGGTGGCTGTGAAGGGACTGTGCTGTAAATCTGCTGATGTGTGGCCATGTGGATCTCCCTTTCACACAGGAATTTCACTGACATCACTGCACTGCCACACTGTTAGTGGGAACCAAATATAAAGCTAGTTTGGGTAGATGTGTAGAGCTGACAAATCACACCATAGAATCATAGAATTATATGAGGAGGTTGGAATGGACCTTACAGATCAGAATGGACCTTACAGATCATCTAGTAACAACCCACCCTAGACCCACACCTCCCACCAGAGCAGGTTGCTCAAGGCCTCATCCAACCTGGCTTTGAACACTGCCAGGGTCGGGGCAGCCACAACCTCCCTGGGCAACCTGTGCCAGTGTCTCACCACTCTTACAGTAAAAATCTTTTTCTTAATATCTAACCTAAACTTCCCCTCCTTCAGTTTGAACCCACTACCCCTTGTCCTGTCATTTCAGTTCCTAACAAAGGGTCTCTCTCTGGCTCCCTTGTAGGTTCTGCAGATATTGAAAAGCTGCTATGAGGTCTCCATGGAGAACAGCCCCAACTTCCTCAGCCTATCTTCATAGGGCAGATGCTCCAACCCCATTATCAACTTTGTGGCAATCTTCAGGACTTGCTCCAGTAGTTCCATGTCCTTATGTTGAGGACACCAGAACTGTGTGCAGTATTCCAGGTGAGGTCTCACAAGAGCAGAGCAGAGGGGGAGAATGAGTCATGCTAAGCATGTGCTTTACTCTGTGCTTGTGCATAATCTCACCTTAAAGGTACCATTTGTTTGTGCAAAGTGAAGCAATACATGTATGGTTTCAAGAGCAAGAACTAGTAGTGTTGTAGTTATTCTGAAGCATCGTGTCTACAGTTAAGGTGCTGAACACAAAGATGTGCCAAACTGGCCAAGCCTTCCACTTATATATGACAAATCATTCTTTTATTGGTAAGTTGATGCTTCAGAAAGGCAGAGATGGATATGCAATTTCCCTCACTGAATGCTTTAATAGTTAGTGTCATCTGTTAGCAAAGGTTTTCAGAAGACCTCAAAATACTAATCCCAAAAGGAATGTGACACGATTAAGTTTGTCTCTATGTTTTAAGAGATGAAAATAGTTCTTTGGGAGAGTGGTGGAGGGTAAACTGCTCTGGTTTCACCTCAAATGCTTTGCATAACTGGTGCTGCAGCAAGCTCTGCACATCACAGAGGCTGTTGAAGTTAGTGTGCAGGCTCTGTGCAGCCACAGGGGTCACCTCTCCTTTGGACAGTCTCACATCCTGTGCTCAGGTGTAAAATTCACACCAGCCCCACACAAATTAGCCCTAGATGGTCATCTCAACCACGAGGTCAAGGTCAGCCAGCAACCCCAGGGCTGGACTGTGGTGGTCTGCCAACAGGCTGGGGTGGAGTGGGTGTGTGATCACACAGCACAGGGTTCAGTGACAAATTCAGGCTGACTTAACATGTTCTGCAGGGAACACCCAACTTTTATTCCTAACCTTGGCATTGTAAATTTATGGAGATGAGCCCTATCAACATGAGTGTACTTGCACTGTTGGAACAGCAGCCTTGGTGGTGATGGTGGTGGCTTCCCCCTGAAAAACAAAGTAAGCAGCACTTCAGTGAAACCCATGGGTGATGACTGCTGTGTCTTGTGGTTGTGATGCATTCACTTAAGCACTTTGTGAGCCCTTTAGTGGGTGTTAGAGTTTTAGAAAACAAGCAGAGCAGTAGAGGAGGAATAGAGCTGGATCTCAGAGCTAGGTCTTGTGTATTGTGCAAATGTAGTCTTCAGCTGAAGGTATCTAGGTATTCTGATGGTTTGTGTAATTATACTTTTAATTTTTTTTTACAAGAACTGAAAGGCACATGAATGCTGGAGTGGGAAAGGCTGTGAACACCCTTATAAACAGGAAAGTGATATGAAGTGAGATTAAAGAATGGCTAGAAAACAATAATACAAGTTCCAACTTGGAAAAATGCAAACTGAAGAAAAA
>NW_008660870.1:0-2024 GCF_000695815.1 Acanthisitta chloris | reverse complement strand
CAGGAATAAATTGTGTTGAGGAGATCTAGGAATGATAGTGGCTCACTGATTGGAAGTGATATTTCTTAAGCTGCAGAAGTGGGCAATGTTTGAGAAGACATCCTCTTACATGTGGGAAAGCAGAGCATGTGGAATATTGCCCTAAGTCCTTGTACTGCACTTCTAGGCAGACAGAGGAATGCTGGAGGGGTTTCAAGAACAGCAACCAAGAAAACAGGGGGGAGGTTGTCTATGAATATGCTATCCCATAATTTTTCTCCATAAAGTAGTCAGAAGATGACAAATAGAGAATGTGGCAACTGTCACCAGAGTTAGAAAAAAAGTAAATACTAAACAGATTTGCTTAAGGTTGTATGCAGTGGGATAATCAGGAGTAATAGGAGTTCTCCTAGAAAAGAAACATTTAACTGAATATCAAAAATATCCTTGATGGAGGGATGTGCAATGTCTTGCAAGGAAATGGTGGAAACTTCATCCCTTGGGGACATCTTACACTTGACCACACAAAGCAAAGGAAATGACTGCATTGAATAGGTGGGAGAAGTCTGATACAAGAGATCACTTCCAATTTGTCTGAATGTATGATGTAAATAGAAAAATATGTACGAGAATGCTTGTGATTTCCACATTCAACAGTCCTAAGTTGTCTTCCATTTATAGTGATGATAGGCCAATTTATTCCCAGGTTCCTCTTTTTTTCCACTCTGCCAACTTTACCTTTCCTTATTTGTGCTGTGAAGCAATGACCTTAGCACACAGAGGAACGGGAGACTTTTTCTCAGAATAAGCAATAGTTTTGTTGGAAAATTTCATTTTCTGGCTGGATGATGCCAAAACATAAGGTAGAAGGTAGTCATGTTGAATTTGTGGGTGTCATCTCAGTGTGGTGCTCCTCCTTTGCTGCATTGGTGAGAAGCTTGGTGTTCTTCATGGAGGCTCATGGCTTTTGTAAGTTCCCATGTGGGTTGTGTGAGCCAGTTGTATTTGCCACCAAAATTGGCTGCCAGAAGGTGAATTGCCTTGGTTGTTTAACTGGAATCATAGAATCATAGAATTTAAGAGTTGGAATGGACCTTACAGATCATCTAGTCCCAGTCCTCCCTGCCCTGGGCAGGGACACCTCCTCACTAGATCAGGTTGCTCATGGACTCATCTATCCTGGCCTTGAACACTGCCAGGGTTGGGACAGCCACTACATCCCTGGGCAACCTGTGCCGGTGTCTCACCACCCTTATAGTAGATGGAATTTTGGAATGCTCAAAAGTCCTGCTATCCATACAAAATGACAAACACGAAATTATACACACATTACAAGTTTGCAGCCACAATATTTTTAAAAGCATGCACCTTCCATCTGTGCAAGTGCTTCCCCATCCCACCAGGCATTCATGGCTGCAGGGGGTACAGCAAGCACTGTGCTCCTGTGGGCTCCAAAGGCTTTTATTGTTGCCTAGATAATCAGAGATCAGGTGGTCAAGCTGTAGCTTCAGAGCAACATGAGCTAACCAGGGAGAAGGGGAAAAGAGAGATAAATGTGCATCTGGATGTGCTGAAAACTCAGCCTCACTGCCGAGCAGCTCCTCGAGAGGTGTCCCATTGCTGCAGCACTGGTTTAACCCTGTGCTCATTAGCCTTGACAGCCTCTCTTGACAGCATGCCCTCTCTATAATCTAAAGCTGTGCTTGGAAGATAAGGGCTTTGTGTACTGGTTTTAAACAGCAAGGCTGGAGTGGAAATTCACAGGGCTGAAAGTCAGTGAGTAGCTTTGCAGCTACATCAGAAAGGCTCAGAAAGGGTGAAGGATCCTGTTCTTGCACACATTCAAAACATCTTCTCCTCCAGTCTCTCACAGGGCATTTGTTTGTGCTTTGTTTCTGCCCCCACCTTCTTGTGCTGAAAGATTTTTCTTGTTTTATTCTGGAGTCACTTTGGATACATTGTCCTCTCCCAAGTTCTTTGTACTTTTGACAAAGCAAGGTGCTTTTATACCATTGCTGAGGGGGAGGGAAAAATAGCAGGATCAG
>NW_008660869.1:114597-132062 GCF_000695815.1 Acanthisitta chloris | reverse complement strand
TTTTTATTTAATGTTCCCAAGTAGGGATTAAATGAATCCCTGCAATAAAGCTAGATGCCTCCAGCCCAGACTTCTCTCTGTAGGAGTCTAGCTCTGTTTTTTTAAACTGACAATGTTTGACGCTTACTAGGGCTGTTAATTTCACTTACCAAACTATTACATTGCTCTGGGGGAGAACCCAACATCTTTTCTAAATATGGTTCTCCCAGTGAGCGAGTGTTACCACTGCAGCACGGCTACGGAGTAGCACCAAGAGCTTTCAATTATAAAGCTGCAAAACAGTAGCTGTTCTTCAGCCAATGCTGCAATGAAAGCACAGCTCTGGGTAAGTGGAAAAACTTATCTCTCTGCTGGCGTGTTGGATGCATTGGCCACGTGCATTCTTGACCCTGCAATCTAAAATGCTATAAAGCATAGTACCTAATCAACTTAGACCATTAACTTAGACTCCTGGTCAGGTAAGACCAGGAGTCTTTGGAATCTCTACTTGGCCAAAGTATAGCAACAAGGTACTTTAGTGCAAAGTTCTGTTTTTTTTAACGGAAATGCTGTTTGACCATGATGGCTATTAAGTGCTTCTCAGAGCTGTGGAAAGTGTGCTACTGGCAGCACTGATGTCCTTGTGTTCATCTGTGCTGTGTAGCCTCTTTAATGCCCAGATGTGTAACAGCAACTGTTACAACTAGTGTGATCAGAACTAAATCAGAACTGGCATATGCTGTAAATTATTGGAGACCTACTTCAAAAGATGAGGAATCACAGGGGTGCTTATGCATATATCTGTATTACCCAATATTGGGCATAAACCTCAAATTGGAATGGTGCCAAAGAAAGAGGAGCTTTGAGGTGATAAGTAAGAGTCTGGCTGGATGACTAGGGCCCTTCATCAGCACTGGTGTCTAAATGCTTTAATGAAGAGCAATTGAAATAACAGAATAAAAACTCCTGATAGCATTGCCTAATTGTACAATGAGCCTGTATATCAAACAGGTTTCATATATGCTGTTTTTATATACTGGACTTTACAAGGCAGTTTAATTGTTCCCTGTGCTGTGTCATCTTGGAATGGGAGTTACTTCAGGAGAGTGGAAAACTATGTACAAAGGACTACTGATTTACTTTTTGCTTAAAGTAAGAGAACTGACTTTGCTATTTCTTCCTTCGTGACTTGGGGAGAATATCGGCTGTGAGCACTGACATCCATGGTTCTGTAGAAAGATGTGCCTTAAAGTTTTAACTTATGAGCTCTTAAATGGAAAGCTGTGAACTTCCAGGATGTTTGACTCATGAAGTCTGTCTTTTTGCCCTCTGAAGTGTCATGATTAAGTGCATGTGAAAGTGAGGAGTTTAGTTTACTTGTTTGCAACCATGTGGATTGCTGTAAGCCCCTGAACTTCATATCTTGTAGTGATTAGACATTGCCAGTAAAGTTGTAATTAGTACAAAGGTGTCATGCTTTAGATTCCAATGTACACAAAAAATTCTTTAATATCAATTTCCTAAATGATGATTAACAAGTTACACCAGTGTGACAACCCACCCTTAAGCAGAGGAAGCACCTAAGATTTGTAAATGCTTGTGGCTGAGAGGAAGGACAGAAGAGTGAGAGGGTCCACAAACAATCAAAGTTTTTTTTAGTAAATTACACACCTAGTATGGAAATGGGTATATTAGTCCCTGAGCTACTGTATAAGCACATAGCAGTGGGGTTTGGATAAAGGGGTAGGGTGAAGGAGAAAAGAGAAATTAAAAAAAGAGAGATGCATTAAAGGAAGAAAAGGGAGAGAAGAGAGAAAAAGTGAGTGGGGAAAAAGTGATCACCAGTCCTTGTTCCACTGTCAGTCCAGCTGATGAGATGTTGCTCGCAGTTTCATTCCAGCTTCAGTGTTGATGCAGCTGGTAAGTGTTGATCCGGGCACCAGGGTGTCCAGGGGGAGCAGCTGCCATGGGTTCAGTAGGCATATCTTTTATGGACAGGTTCCTCTGTCCCCAAGATAAGTTTCTCATTTCTGTAAGTTGTTCTCAACCCCAGAACAAAACAAGGATGTTTGTCCCAGGCAAGTGCTGCCCTATCTCTGCATGGACCCCCTTCTCAAGCCAAAACTTGTGCTTTCTCATGGCATATTAATATCAAGAGTCCTTAGTTTGCTCCATAGCCATCTGATTATCAGTGTTTGAGACAATGGTAGCCCCTTATTAGAAAACAAGTGCTCATTATACAGCACTAGTTCCTGGGAACAGACAGTGTTTCTGGTAAGCTCCAGAAGGGCTTAGTCCAGGTGCAGCTCATAAAAGCTGAGGCCTAATGCAGCTTCTCTGGGTCCCTATGACCAGTATTTCTCACAGTGACTCATGATCAAGAGTGTATTTCTGTCAGGAAATCTCCCTGGGTGAGTGATGGTGGTGTGTCAGTATTGCAGTTTTTGGGGTCTGAACCTGTAGGTGTTCAATTGATAGGTGTGATACTTAGCCTTTCACACTTTGTTTTCTGTATGGCAAGCACTAGTAATACAATATTTGCAAGCTGAAATACTTTCAAAGGAGAACAGCTGTTTTTAATCCTGCTCAATGAATTTAACTGACCAGCAATAACACTTGAAGCGACTTCTAGATCTTCCTCCTTGCATTTCCCTCTTGCTATTGTAGTGTTGCTTCTAAGCCAGGCTAGCACTGTCACTGAGTACATAAGCAGAGGAGTAGGGCTTGCTACTGTTTACAGAAAATGATGAAAAACTAGGGGTATTGGGGATGAATAGCTATATCTGCATCTCTTGTGCTAATAAGGGATGAAACTTTTGGATGAAGTGAATTGAGGATGATTACTTGAATACCAACGTAAATTACAAGTGCAGCTGGTACCTACAGGTCTGCTGAGGAACTTGTGGCTCTCAAAAGATGTACTACGCTTGGTGTTTCTTGTTATAGTAAGACTATGAGCAGTGACATGAATTCCTTAGACTTGGTAAGCGTCAGTGACTCGTAGAAAAATCTTGTCTTTTGCACATATGCCGTGGCCTACTGACACTTAGTAACAAATGTCCTGAGTGAAGCCCTATAGTAAGTCTGATATATTGTCCTAGAAATAACTTGGAAACCCAAGGCTGCTGTGTGACTCATTTCCTCACTTGACAGACTCTAGACAAGCTTCTGCTGTGTTACACAATTGACTGGTCACTTCTTTTGTAGCTCAAAAAAGCACTGTGGATGAGTTCAACTGTCTATACTTGGAAAATGTCTGTCTGAAGGATGCTGCCTTTTGGAAAAAGATAATCAGGCTTTACGTTCCATTAATATTACCTTCCTATGTGCCTCTTTCTCTCTGCTGAGATCTGGAGTTGTGTGACAAACCAGGTCTTACTGTTTCTTCCCTCCTTGATCCCAAAGTGATAGATGGGGAGCTTGACTGGGCTGGTTCTTGCATCTCCTACTGTGTGGTGCATTTAAGCAGTATTTTTTCAGAGCAGATTAAATAGATTGTGCCACTAACCTCTGTTTTCCTCTGTCTGGATAATTAATTGCGACCTTTGTCTAGTTCAAAGAGAGATATCTATGTAGGCCCTCTGCTTTTTCAGTATAATGCCTGACCATTATGAATTTGGTCCATTTATGACATAACTGTTGGTGGCAGTAATGACAAATAGTAGCACAGAGAAGTAGTGGGTGCTTGCAGAAGGAGCAGAATGTGACTGTAGCAGTCAAAAGTCTTGTATTTCTGGAAGACTGGTGGATCTGTACCCCCTCAGTGACTGCAGAGGACTAAAACATTGGAGGGGAGGGCAGGGTAGTCACTTAAACTTTCTTCCTAGTTTTGTGCATGGAAACATGCCGTATTCCCCCTTGACAGGTGTGTTGGTTGCAGATGGGAGGGGATACCTTTCAGTTCAGTGCTGTTGCCAAGTGAAGGTATTAAATAGTAAAATTGTGAAGATACCCACAGATTCCAGTGCATGAATTGGAGTGCCACAGAGCAATGGGAATTTCCTGCTGCATCTGGCTACTGGTTAGTACACCAAATAAGAATCTTGATACAAAGTGCTGAAAAGGCTTCCTGCAGCTTTGTTATTCCTTCTGGAGGAGCAAGCAGCATTGCAGCTTGTGCCAAGGAGTGGCACAAGGAATGTGTTCTGCTGTGTGTTCTCACTGCAGTGCCACTGGGAGGGTTCCACAAAGCTGCTGTTTTTACACACGCCCTACCAAAATTAAGGAGACTGTCCTTTGCGGTGGGAAGAAATTACAAAAGCACATGTGATAAAATTATAAAGCAAAGGGCTTCATACAGAGGAGATCTAGAACAGAAGAGTGAAAATTAGGATAGGTTTTTCCTGACTGAATTTTGTTTCTTGGTTTGAGCTTGAGCATCACTCTGCTTTGCAAAGGTCTACTGTGAAAACTAACAACCGAAGTGCTTTAATGTTTTGGATTTCCTTACCCTTGGAGAGATCCATGTAATGAATAAATAAGTACCCAAAGGCAAGTCTTCAGGAAAGCATCCCCTGATAGGACAGATTTGTTACTCTATGGCAAACAGCTTTTAGTTATAGATACTTGGTCTTGGTTGGGTGAGATATGTTCTTGCCCAAGTGGAAGATCTAATTGTATATAGAGCTATAGTAATTTTCTCCCTCTCCTTGCTCCTATTTAGACTTTTAATGTTACCTGAATTCCTTGGTGGTGTGGCAAAGACACTGATTTGACTTGTGTTTTTTAAACATTCTGAATCCTGAAGAACAAGATTAATTCTTGTGAAGAGATGTATTAAAACATTATGTTCCAATACATTAGTATTGGAGCAGCAGGTCCTATTCTAAACAGAAAAACTGTAGGATCTGACTTGCTCTGTGTAGTCTTAGAGTTGGTGTTTTATCTGCCTGAGCTTCTGAGTTGGTTACAAGAAATTTTGCACTCATGTTAATGAGTTGTGCTGTTAATGAAAGATTTCTGGCCACCAAAAGATTTGGTACAGCAAAAGAATCTGCTCATGTATTTCTGAGGGTGGAGGCAGCAAGTTCTGTAGCTGGTGGAACACCTACAATGATAACCTCTTGGACTGGTTTTCAAGTTTCTAGCACTAGTCATGTGCTAAGGTAATCTTCACAGTGCAGAACAGATGCTGTCTTGGCTTCTTTCATTTCCAGATGGCCTGAAGCAATTGGTAAGATGACTGTAAACTCATTTCAGTGGTATAGTAGCTCTGAAATATTAATACTGCTGTTTAAATATCTTAGATGTTCTTATCCTGCCATCTCAAACTAATTGCGACATTACTATGTCAAAAAAACCCCAAACAAACAAAACCCCATTTGTCTCTTACTTGGCTGCCAAATCAAATCCCAGTTCTTCTGGGGCTGGCACATCTGCCACTGCAGTTAAGTGTTACACAATGAACTTAATGCTTGCATTAAAAGCTGAACATGGAGGCAATATAGGTGAAACTTAAGCTCATCCCTCAAGGCTGCTATGCTGACTGTCACATACTCCTGTGCACCAGTGTGATGGCTCTCTATCTCAGAGTCCCCCAGCTGCTGCCACAAGGTCTCTGGTGCTGATGCACCATCCAGGGACCTTGTGACACAGCAGACCTTGAGCCAAGCTTGGTGTGCAATGGGAGTAGTTTGCTGCTTTTGTCTTCAAGTGAGATTCTGCCAGAGTAGTAGCTGTTTTCATTTGTAACTTAAACTATGGCACCTACTTTTGTGTTGTGTTATGAGCTTAAGTGCTGCTATTGCATTGGTAACACACTAAGTTTCCTATGCTTGTTCGTGAGAAGCTATTCCATTTGTGAAGTTTTTGCCCCAACAGTGAAGGCTGCCATTGCTGTGTGTATTGCTTCCCTGCTGGAGCTTTCTGAATGAGGTGTGAGGTCAGCGTGAGATGTTTGCCTACACAGAAACCACCAGGATGTAATGAGAGTACTATGTAACTGGCTCACATGAGCAGTTACAGCTTGTGTTCAGCAGCTTATGCATGAGCCACGTGAAGCTTTCTGTGTGTGATGACTTTACTACTTGTAGGTATGAGGAAGGAGTATTCTGGTACCAAGACCCTTCTGGTGATGGCTGAGAATGCAACTCTACCCTTTTCTTTTTTTGGTGCGGGGTGGTGGGTGTTGTAGCTATAGGAGAATAACAACAGGAAAGTGTAGCTACTCACACCAGGGTGTAAAGTTTGCACTCAGGACAATGAAAAACACCCACCATACAAAGGAGCTCTTTGTGTGTGTCCTCATGGAGGCTATCAACAGCGCTTCAGCCTAAGAGCAGTCAGCTTCTTCATGATGGGGCCTTACCTTGAAATCATACTCATGCCTCCTATCCTGGATGTTTTGTTTTTTTTGGTTTTTTTCCTTCTTATCACAGTGGCCTCCTGATGCAGCTTAGGCTCCTGTGGGATGCTGCAGTAACAATGTAAATAGTGTCAACAATATTCATGAGCATTAGAGAAGCATCATCTGCTTGTCTGGTGAGGAAAACATTGCCTCATTTAGAGGCCCTGCCCACTCACAAATACTATTTCTTATAAAATTGAGAAGACAAATATGGTTGTTATGCTCTCCTACAACAATTGCTCTGAGGGAAGCCTGTGCTGTCTGAGTAAAAGGCCTATATGCTTAAAGTGCAGTCCCTACAGTGTAGGGAGTGGTGATGGAGCAAACAGTCTTTGGCTCATGAAGGGATTCATTCTAGTCTGTGTGATTATTTCAGGATACCCTTAAGACTGGCCTGGGCTTGACTGGATGATGCTAAGGTGCCAGCAGCAGCCTGGAGTAACATCCTTGGTTGAAGGCTGTCCTGTCTCCTTCTATGGAGATACTCAAGAGCCATCTGGATGCAGTCTTGTGCAATGTGTTCTAAGATGACCCTGCCTGAGCAGAGAGGTTGGACCAGATGACCTCACTGTGGTCCCTTCCAACCTTACCCACTCTGTGATTCTGCCAGATGCTTCTCATGCTGACTTCTCTGGGGAAGTTGTGCTTCTGTCCTCAGAGCAGTGGCCTAGGAGCCCCTGTAAGCCTCCAACTGTCTGCACTGTCAAACTCTTAGCTGGTGGTCTCCCACCTGTAGCCTGCTCAGGAGGATGTGCCTGCATGTTGGGTTTCTGCGTTTTTGCCTCCCACTGGCTTGTGGCTGAGCCAGCTGCTTTTGAGGGCCCACTGACAGGTGTTTTCACCTGGAGTGGCACATGGCTGTACAGTGGGGAAGTGAGTGGTAGGTGTGAAATGAGAGTAAACTTAGGTACTTTCCCCCAGGGTCTGCGCCAAGAGATGTGAAAACAACACTAGTTACTATAGGAACAGAGGCTGCATCATTAAAGGTTGGCTCAGGGTTTTGGCAAGTACAGTCTGGCAGCAAAACCTAGACAAGCTAGTCACCAGTGCTGCTGGCAGACTCTTCCATGCAGATGGAGGAAGTCATACAGAAACTGGTATGTGTAGGCAGATAACTTGCTCTGCCATGGGCACCCAGACTTCCCTCCTGGGCTGGAGCTGGAGTTCTAAAGGAACAACTACTGAAGATGAAAGAATGTGACCCGGACAGTAGCACCTGAGTAACTGCCACAGAGTACCACACTACTCAGTACTAGTGTCTAGACCCATACCATGTGCCAGGCTTTTATGAACTGGGTCGCCTTGTGCCTCACACTTTGACATGGAATGGCTAAGGGGAAGGCAGACTTTTGCATGCAGCTTTCTTTCTGTGCAAGGCATAGGCTGAATCTATTGAGATTGGCTCCACAGGCTACATGGCAGCCCTTGTCAGTTTGAAGTTAAATTTGATTCACTGCTGTAAGACCATTGGCCTAATATAATTTTTCTCTACTGAGTCTTGTGGCAAAGTGAAAGAATGCAGTTTCACCCTTTTCAGAGTGCAAGAAGCCTGCTGTTTCTGTGCCACTGAGACATTGATTACAGCTGGGGTTGAGGGGGTGATAAAGGTGAGGGCTTTCTCATGGGAGAGCCTCTGGTAGAAAGAATCCTAGTAAGCAGAAAGGAAGGTGTGTAGGAATAAGAAAGATGGGACAGTAGGGCAGATGAAATAACTTGTTTTCCTAAGATGTTTTTTGGCCACTGGTCCAGCTAATGACAGTTGGAATCATATCCAGAGGGAAGTGCTGATCTTCAAATAGGGAGGAGAGGTTCCAAACACTTAGTGGGCAGATTCTGTTTCAGAGTTTCTCTTGGCCACCAGACCTGTTACCATTACTTGGGTCACAAACAAGAAGGAATGTGGAAAATGTTGTCCATCCCTGTTCTCTTTGCTGTTCCATGACTGAAATTAATAGCTTGATTTGCATGTGGAAGCCATACTCTGCCTTCTGATAAGGAAAGTCCACTAGCTTCACTGCTGCACTTAGACATGTGATGCGCGGCATAGTGCTTGTTCTGTAATCTCATGGAGTTCCAGAATACTGAGTTTAGAACTTTTTCTTTGGTTATATAGAGAACCTGAAGTATGAGGTCATATGATTGTTCAGTTGTAATTCTACTACTTTGGGGTTTGACACTTCAGCAGATTAAAACAATCCAAAAAAGTCTTCATGTAAAGGTAACTATCTTATGTTCTGCGGCTACTGTGGGTTGCAGAAGCAGCAATGTGATCACCTCTGGCTTGGAGAGGGAGTAAACCAGGAATCAAATAGATCAGGAAGCATCCTCAGGTGAAAACACCTGGTAAAGATAGTGGCATCTTTTAATGTACAACAGGGATACATGCCTAAATGTCCAGATGTATACTATCTCTAGATCTTCTGTATGTACCATATACATGCTAGTCAGAAGCAGATAGGATGATAATCTTTTGTTGTAGCATAGACTTCCTTGAGTAGCATGAAGATTAAAGAACCTACTCTAGCTGATACATCAAACCATTTCCCTTCCCATTTCTTTGAAGCAGGTTTACATGCAGTCTACACTTAGGCTTAAACAAATACGTGGTGGAATTAGGTGCAAGTTAAGAACTAAAAAGCCAGAAGCTCTTGGGTGTAATTTCCAAGTGGAGGATATTAAATGAGTTAGAGTTTGTGGATACTAGCCAGATAAAGGGATTTCTGCCTGAGCCAAGAAGATTCTTCTGATTTGCATTGTTACCATACAGAATGGTGGTAACTCTCGTTGGCTTCTGCCTAGAGTTTTGCATTTGGCTTACTCCTCTGCTTTTAAAAAAGTGAGCAGACAAGTGTTGCAAAAGTAGCTTTAAAAATGTGTATGCATCTGGAACACTAGAGGATTATTTGCTCCATACTTGTATGGAAATGTAAGTTTTAATGTGTATGCTTCTCAGGCTTAGTGGAAGCAAATGACATCTAAGGAGTCTTTAGACTGATATGTATAAAATGAACAGGGGAGTTCATGCAGTGATTTTTGATACACAGTTCTAAAGATTAAAGTTCTATAGATTATTTCCCTTTCTGTGTTTGAACCTAAAAATCTAGAAGAAATTGTTCCACCCTTTTAACTTAAAAACAATACCAGTATCTGGTGAGGGATTTGGTGTAAGTGCTGTCATATCTTCCTGCTATTGTACTAAATCATAGCCAATTGGCTTCTCAGTGCTCCTGGTGGTGGTGTTATTTGCCTTCAATTAGCTGCAATGCATCTGAAATATTCCTGAAAACTAGGCTAGATGCAGAAGTCCATCCTCTTGGAGCTTTAACTTAGCTTCTGAATGTGATTGTTATATGATTGGATTTTTAAATGCACTGCACATGTGTAGAAGTCTGGGGATTTACTTCTTGACTGTAAGAGAATGGTGCTTCTGGCTGCTGTACCTAAAGGCCTCAGGTTATTACAGAGATCTTGTCCTGCAGTTTTGTAGGTAAAAATCTGAAGTGATGGCAAAGTGACAGCTGCTTGTCTGAATAGGTAATACCTAATGGTGGAATAAGGTGGCACAGCCACCACTGAAATATGTAATGTGTGTCTCATGCTTTCCATAAAAGGGGTAAGCACTGAAGAATTTTGCTATGATTTTTTTTTCCAATCAGGATTGCTACACCAGCATTAATCTGAATTTGTCAGTGTCTGTGGGCTATTTTTTCTTCTTTACCATTGTATAAGTATAGACAGTATTCTTAGGAGCAGGAATTATACATGTAGGTGCAGGATTGAAAGTCAAAGCTGTCTTCTATAGGCTTTAGCTTGTTAGATGCTCTGGAGAGCCAGTGATGTTTTGCTTCATAGAGGCAGGATGTTCTCTCAGTGGCAGTAATTGGTCTTGCACTTGCTTTGCCTTCCTGGTTTAAGCTTGAACTGTAGCAGGAGTAATAACTGCAGTTTCTACAGACATTTACAAAATGGACAAAAACATACTTTGCTGGTGATAGGATATTAATGATTGTTAAATCCATGTTCTGGAAATATGGGGAAGTATGTTCGCTGAGATTTTTATTTTTTTTTGGGGATAATCATCTTCACCAACTCTCAGGGTGCTGAGGGTGTTCCCTTTACAGTGAACTGTGAAGCACTGAAAAGTGCATTATGCTGTAAACTGGTGGTGGTTCTCTTTTTCTCAATTAAAGACTCTTACGTTTAGGCAGGGTAGTTGATTCCAAAGTAGTCTGGATGCTACTGGCTGTAGCTGTTGAAGTTTTCCGAGGCTGCCAGGTTTTGTCCTCTTCTCAGTTCCCCCGAAGTAACAAAAGTAATAGTAGGAAAAAACTGTGGTCAGCTGGACTCAAGCTGTGACTCAGGCTACTACCCTTCTTAAAACTTGCAGAGTTGTTAAAATCTAACTGTAGGAGCTCTCCTGAACATCACAGCTCACCTATAAGTTATGCACACCCTGAAAATCAGGATTACATTTAAGGTGGCTGACGGTGCTTTAAATAATTAGATGTGTTAAACTTTAGCCATGTTGTCACTAGAATAGGTGTCTCTTGAGGGTGAATAGGATGGGGAGTGCAAAACAATCAGTGGGAAACTACAGCTGCTGCTTTTTGTCCTTGCCTTCAGTTGTCAGTGAGACTTACCTATATTTAAGAATTTTTATTGTGAACAATAGATACCTAAGGAATTCCAAACTAGCTGGTTTGCGAACAGAAGTTGAGCTTTTCCTTACCACAAAAGTGCTTCTTCACCTGAAGCACTTTGGCAGCAGTATTGGAGCTGAAACTAGCTGTTGCTCGTCAACATACTGCAGTGTATGTTTTGCGGATTTCTACTCTGGATATAAAAACACCCATATGACAAAGCACCTTAACTCATCTGCACTGTCTTGTAAAATCTGTTGGTGTGTAAACATGTATAATGTGTAGCTATTAGCTTTTATCCAAGGAAGGTATCCTGGTTCATGTGTATGTGGTTCTTGCATGAAAGTAATTAAAAAAAGATCAGTCCCAACTTCTATATTTTTTGTGTAGAGTTAACTTCAGCTAAATGCAGTATGTCTTCTAGAACCACTAGGTTTTTTTGGTGCTGAAACTGCAGCTGAGTGGGAGGAAAAAAGTCTGCTACACTTGAATAAATTTCAGCATTCTTAGAACCTGTCCTTCAGCATCTCTGGATTTGGCCTGATTGTATGACAAGTATGTTTTGAGGCCAAAGATTTGAGGCTCTCATCTAACTTGAATAGCTGGTGTCAGAAGTAAATTAGATTTTTAAGTTTCCTGTTGTGACTCTAAGAATATACCTAAAAGTCTTCAAGTTTTGCTTCTAGTTCTAATGGCAAACAAAACAAAAAATGCTTCCACAATTGTTCACATGATTCAGGGTCTTCTCCCCCTGCCTCCGATGAAGTCATAGAATAGATCAGAATAATTCGTTAGGAAAATCCTATGCAATTTGAAAAGAGAAGAATTTGATTTTACTTGAAACTTCAGAAAAATAAATCAACCAAGCAACACTGTGCTGTTGAGTGATGACAGTCCCAAACAGAAAGTCTAACTTCAGCTCTCAGTTTCTCTCTAAAGCAAAGAATATTGAGTTACAAGGGCATATCTCTTTTTTTCCCCCCCTCTATGTTTAAGAAAGTTAGATATCCTATCACAGTGACTGTTCTTCCTGTTAAACTTGATACCTTCTTGGGAATCCCACATAACTCTTAACTGATTGTTGCTTTAATTAAGAAAATGCCCACATCTGACCTTAAGTGGGAAGCCTCTACTGTAACTCCTTCCAAGTTAACATGCCCACCAGTAATGTCACGTTCAGAACAGCTATGGCCAAAAAGCTGCTGACTATTTTTTTATGTCTAGACTCCAGTCAAACTCTGTTTCATTTCCTTCAATATATATACTGTCATGGTGTGCCTCTCTTCAGGCAGGGCAAGGGATGTAGGAGAACAGTTCTGGACTTGGTAGTTTTTGCTGAACCCTGCCTGAAGCCTTCCTCCTGATAAGTGTGTCTGATTTCAGGAATTCATGCTTTTCTTTGGAAATCACTAGGGCAAGTAAATCAAGTTAAACTGCACTTACGTTTTCCACCTGACATGTTTTCCTTCAGTTTGTCCAGCATTGATAAACTCAGGTGTAGATATGTAACCAGCCTTTCAGAGCACTGATTAAGTACAGCATGTCAGAGCAAAAGCTGAAGATGACTTTCACTTCTCTGTTTTGTCTTCACCCTGCATGAAACCATGGAGAATATAAGCACTTGTATTTGGGAAGTGCCGGAAGGCTGATGATAGACATGATGAGGTCACCTCAGATTAAGAGGACAAAATAGGGTGTTATCTTTGGCTTGTCTCTGGTTAGTATTTATTAGAAAGCAAACCTAGGGATTACCACAAACAACCTAAGCCAAGCATGTCAGTTCTTCAATGTATGGTAGACTGACGTTCATACATATCCATGCATTTCCTAAGGCAACCAATTAGGATCAAATGAGAAGAGATAATCTTGTTAAATCTCATGCCAGTGTTCAGATGGGTAGAGCTGTACTTATCTAAAATTGCTTTAGTGGGACTTGCTAGTGGCTTTTGTTTCACTTAGCAGATGCTGATGTGAAAATACAAGACTCTCTTGGCATCTGTTTTGTTGTGAGGTGATTGACACCAGTGCTAGGCATTGTTTACACAAAGCATCTGAATGAAGCCAGTACTGGATTAAACAAGATACTAACTGAAGACAGCATTTATAAATGCTGACACTGATGAAGCTTGTTTAGTTAATACCCTATACTAAATTACAATCAGGATTTGATAGCTCTGAATAGAGGAAACCTCTTAAAATAGGCAAGGGACAGGGTTTGAGGAAGCATTTCTTACCCAAAGTGCAGGGAGTACTTTCTTCTTTCCCCGGCTCTGCCCTTACATTTTTTTTTCTGGTGAAGCAGCTGCTGCAGTATCAACTCTTTAATTGAAACTCCTGCCAAGCTGCTGTATGGTTTCTTATTAGTCTTGAACACTCGGCTTAGAGCTTCAGATCCCCAAAAGGAAGGGAAAGCACCAGGAAGTTTCACCTTACTTTAGAGAGCAACATGCCTCTATCTTGGGTATTTTGCAGGGAGGAAGCTGGTAGTACTCAGTGTGTCATCTTGTTCTTAGGTAGTGATTCCTAGAATGTACAGCTGGCTCTTGGGAATCTTTCTAGATGTATTACAGGTTAACATCTATGTTAAATCTAGTGCTGTATGTACTAGATGCTCAGCTTGAACAGTTTTAGTTGGACTGACTGCTTTCAGACAGTGAGCTTGACTTTGTAGGAAACTTCCCGTTAAATGTGATTTCCCTTTGGGAAAAGCTTTTGTAGAAATTGAGTAAGATTATAAAGTCATCCCACTTTAAAGCTCAAATGGCGGTGGGTCAACAAACACTACAAGCTGCTAAAGAGGCAATTGTGGAGGGTTGAATGAATATCTGACAAGTGTCTGTCTTACTTGAACTTGCAATCCATTTTGGCAATTGCAATATAAGCTCTGAGGCTAGAAAAGAGTAAAAAAGGGCAGATGTTTCTTTATCAGTCTGAAAGGTCAACAGTTCTGGAAAGACAGGAGAGCTCAAGACCTCTGATTTGGTGTCAGACAATGTGACAAAAGTAAACAGAACTGTAATTAATCACTTGCATTTGCTTAATTCCCCATTCCTTCCCTTGGTTGATTTATTTGCTGGTTTATTCATTTACGCCAAGGAAAGCTTCCTTTCTAGGTTTCAAAGTATGCCTGTATTTCATAAATCTCACTTATGCTACAGTCACCTCTAACAACAAGCAAGCTGGCACTAAGCTATCCACAGGACTAAATGGTATGGACAGTTTGGAGTATGAGGAATGTGCATAGAATCTGCAAACTGGAAAGGTTTCTATTTTTCTCCTTGCTTGTCTGATTGGTTGACCTTGCTCAGGTGCCAGACCCCTCCTCACTTCTTCCCCTGTCAAGCATGGGTTTTTCTCATGGGCTTCAATCTTCCAGAAAAAATCTGCACTATTGTGGGCTCTCCATGGGCTGCAGTTTCCTTCAGGAAATGTCCAACTGCTCTGCTGTGGCATCCTTTCTGTGGGCTACAGGGCAATACCTGCTCCTTCATGGTTTCTGCAGAGGAATCTCTGCTTTAGTGTCTAGAGCCCCTCCTTCTCTGACCTTATTTGTACTGTGACCTCTCACTTCCTGTCCCACTTCCCCCCACCATGTGACAATTTGCCTTTTAAACATGTTTTCAGAGGCACTGTCAGCTTGGCTGATGGGCTCACCTTTGGTCTGCAGTGCGTATGCTGTGGAACCAGTTATGTCCAGCACTGGATAGCCGCTGACTTCTCAGAGGCCACCTCTGCACCATGCTGCTACCAGTGTTTACCTTGTAAACCCAACACAGGTGGTCAGACCAGGGTCTACATTGTTAGTCAGCATTGCTTCTTCTGCAATACTGCCTTGGCTTGTGAAGCTTCCAGCAGTTAGCAGTGGCTTTGCTATGCTTCTGGAAGTACCAGCAACATGGAGTTCACATGTCAGTCAAACTGGTTATGCCCTGAAGTCACCTGCTTCAGTCCTTTTCAAGATAGCATGGATGTCTTACAGAGGTTGTGTATGGTTTTGCTGTGAGAGGTACCAGAACACCTGAACAATATTGGACTTGTAGTCTAACATATATTCTGCTCTGTGCTTTTAGTTTTTAAGATGTGGCCTCAAATTGATTGAGTACTTTCAAGTTCTGTTCCCATATGAATGTAGATTTCACTGTTGGTTATGCTACTCAGTTTTTCCCATGTGAATGCCTTTACTTCCAGAGTATTGCAGTTCTGTACAGGTTGTAAACAATTGCTTTGCAGGAACATATGTGACTTACAGGGTTAAGTGACTTCCATAGTAAGGAAGGGGAAAGCCTGATCACCTTACTTGAAGTTCTTTGGGATTCTAGATTCCACACACTACTGGGGTTTCAGATCCTGGGGTATTGGTGCAGGTTCTCTAGCAGCGAGTTGGGTGCTAAATCCCATGTGAATTCAAGCACCTACATGCTGTTTATTTCTGTGAGATCTGACTTTACAAGGAGCCTCTAAAAATTCTGACATGACACTGTAAGGCCATCACACCCAAACCTTGGGACTGACTTTTCATCTTCCTCATTTGGGAGGAGAAGAGAGCATGTAATTAATGCTGAGATACAATATCTGGCAGTTCTGTTACTGGTCCTGGTACTGAATAATTCTAAAAAAAACAACTGCCAGATATTATCTCCTGATAAACTTCAACGTGGGAAAACTATAGGAGCACCTATATACCATCTGGATCTGGTGGTCTGCATCCTTGGGTATGAACAAGCTCCCAGGCTTTGATTCCGCGATGAAAGTGTTTGGTCCTTATTTTGCTGATGCAAATAGCCCATCTTGAGTTAGGTGAGTGCTATCCATTGAGACACAGGGTCATGACAAAAGTTTACGCCAGTTTTAATTTGTAGGTAATTCTCTTAGAGTTCAAATTGCAGGTGCTGAAACTTGACATCTAATAGTGCTAGTGCTCTGTGCTTGATAGTGGAAAGAATATGAAATACTTGGAACAGAAGTAGCTTCAGAGAAACTATTGCTCAGATACTTAGGTTGTCTGCTTAAATATTCTGCATGTCAAAGACCAAAGCTTCACTTCTCATATCTCTTAGGGTTTTTTCTGTTGTTTGAGACTACAACCTTTCCCTGATGTCTGTTGCTGTACAGCAAGCAGCTAGTAATTTTGGTGGCAAATTATCTCCAAATGGGATAGAAATAAACCTTTTAAAGTTCCCAGAATCTGCCAACTTCTCTAGTGTTTTAATCTGAGGGTTTATGCCTTTATCAAATTGTTTCTCAAAGCTTCATGGAGACTATGCCATTAGTAATTCACAAGCACTTGCTGACCTAACACTTTAAAGAAGTAATAAAACTGTATTATTTTCCTTGCATTGCTTGCTTTCTTTTGGAAAGATTTTATAGAAAGTACAAGCTTTAAGTAAAATACAGCAATTTCATGAGGGGGTAAAAAAGTCTATCCTAGCTATAGAAGCATCACTCCTTGAATTAAGATTGTTGGCAGTTAAGGGCAACA
Organism: Acanthisitta chloris; assembly: GCF_000695815.1. Taxonomy (NCBI): domain Eukaryota; kingdom Metazoa; phylum Chordata; class Aves; order Passeriformes; family Acanthisittidae; genus Acanthisitta; species Acanthisitta chloris. Next base: position 115,618 of record NW_008660869.1, on the reverse strand, counting down.
GACAGCAAGCATAGCGGAGTACTCATGAGCTGCAACAGTCTCCTATTTCCAGTCTGTTTTTCTACCCATAAACAGTCATTTATGCTGCATCTGTACTGTGGTCTGTGTTTCCAGGCTCATGCCTGAGCATGTTTTTTGATCCCTGGCTGTGTATTGAACATGTTTCTTTGGTGTACTGTGAACTACAGCCAGACAACTCCTGTGGCTGGACTGACAAATTTTGTCTGCCAGTTGTATGGCTGAAGCTGGATTTAGTCACTTGCTTTGGTCAAGTCTGCACAAAGGACTGAGGGCAGTCCAGAGAGCTCTAGCCTCCTGGCTGAAGCACTGACATTGTGGAAGTTGAGCAGTTTTTAGACTGCAAGAGCTCTCATTATGATAGTGCAGATCTTGGTAGCCAGCCTGTGCTGGCTGTGTAGGAATGGACCATGCTGAAAATGGGCTCTTTCTGTTTCTATTGACTTGACACTTCTAGTTATCAGGCAATTTAAGACGCTTGGAATTGCTTCAGCTGTTTCTTTCATGCCACATACTGCTGAATTAAGTAAGGTTTGTAGGTTTGAAATAGCTTCTAAAAGCACAGTAGTGAAAATATCCATGGCTACTTGCAGCAGTTATATTTTGGAGACTGGACACTCAACTTAGTGACAGTAGGTGCATTTCTTCTGTTTGAGAAGCCCAGCTTCTTCACTGCTCTCAAAGACTACTCTCTGAACTCATCCCACCACCCATATGCTTGCACATCACCGGATTGGAGATGTTGGTTCAGTGATAACACCTGGTATTTAGCTCTAAGCAAGACACAGTGATGTGACTTGTGAACACTGGGTAGGCACACAGTGTGCTGTAAATCCTGAACTTCTTCTTAAGAGTGCCAGACAAGGTCTGGAAGTGCTAGTTACGAACTCTAATGCTGTCCCACTATATAACCCCTGTGGAAAAAAAGGAGTTACATCTGAGTCTCTGCTGCAAGTTCAAGATAAAACACTGCTTACCTTTCCTGTAGTGTACACTTAGAAGC
>NW_008660869.1:108996-114573 GCF_000695815.1 Acanthisitta chloris | reverse complement strand
GCACCTAGTATAGTTGTGGTAGGTAGATCCAAATTGTTTCTCTACTTTTGGTCTCTGCAAGGATGCCCCCCTTTGCCAACAACTGTAAAAGACACACCTATGATCTGATTAGGGGTATTGCCTGGACTTCATGGAGCTGGGTCAATGACCTGGAGATGCTCTGAACTGGCATATGTTGTCATGTTGTACTTCCTCTTACTGAGCTGCACAATGGCAAGATGCACTCCCTGGAATAAAATGGTTTTATCACACTGGTTATGATGCTGCTGTGATGTCCTGGGCAAGCTGTCCAGGGGTGACCTCATGGCTCTCTGCAACCCCCTTTCAGGTGGGGGATGGTCTCTTCTGGCATGCCTGCGGGGAGAGGACTGGAGGGAACAGCCATAAGCTGAGACAGGGCAGATTCAGATTAGATATTACATAAAATTCTTTCACTGTTAAGATGTTCAGGCACTGGAATAGGTTGCCCAGGGAAGTGGTGGAGTTGCCATTCCTGGAAGTGTTTAAGAGGCATCTGAATCTGATGCTAGGAGAGATGGTTTAGGAGTTACAGCAGAGTGACAGGTTAGTGGTTGGACTCGATGATCTTGAAGGTCTCTTCCAACCATGATGATTCTATGATAAGCTGGTTTCAAACTGAATGTGGAGCAGGACTTGAGGGGATGGTGTGGCTTCTCAGAACATGAAAGAGTTATCTGCAGTGCACTAGACTGAATTTTCAAGAGGTTTTGGTGGATGGCTTTGGTCCTATGTATACCCTGAGATGCCTTTGCCTGAATAGGGGAAGGAAACTGAGCCCTCAGGTGTGGGTGTGAAGAACTAGATTTAGCCTAGGTAGGACTTCTAACATCCACACTGTCTCTGCTATTAAGTCCTATGGCCAGCCTATCCAAGGTTCTTGACAGATGCTTTTTATTCTCCGTTGTCAGATTTTTAAGTACTTGTTTGCAAGAGAACAGTGAGATAATTCAGGTGACTGCAGGGCTTCCCTGCTCGTCTGTTGCTTGTTAAAAATGAATGCAGGATTGTCAGTTGCCTTCAGTTCTTGTTTAGGTTTGTAGCATGTGAAAGTGGAATCTGTCATGGGTGTCTGTAAACACAGTACATTAAAACATTCACTCTACAAGTGTGAACAAAGCACTTGGTGGGAATGAAGGGAAGTAGGTCTGGCTTTTGTAGCAATGTTGAACTTAGCCCAGAAGGGAAGAAGGGAGTATTGCTGTCTGCAGATGGAACAGAGAATGCTCAGAAATCCTTTCTCCTGTCTAAATTACCAAAAAAATTGAGAGGAGATGGCAAAAACTTGACCAATGCCCACAGTGGTGTGCCAGGGTGGGAAGATGTGGGTTGATTGTGATTTGTGGTGTGATGAGGTGAACTGGCTGATGTAAGCTAAAGGCTACAATCTTGCATCAAGGTACTTGTGATAACCATGGGATGTTTTTCCTGTGGTTCTAGGCACGGGTGTCCGAGTGGTGGTGATGCGAGAGGTTTGAGTAGAGCGAGCTGGTACCCAGGCGTATTGAGCTGCCGATGGAGGGAGGGCGAGGCTGTCCCTCGCACCCACTGCCGCCCTCTAGCGGCTCTTCCCGCCCGGCCCGGGCGCGCAGCGAGGCTCCGGCGCCGGGAGAACAATGCCAAACACCCGGGAAATACTTCCCAACCTGAATTATTTAAGCGTCATGGGCTGCCAAGCATTCCCGAAGTGAGATCTAACGGTACTTACACCTTTTCAGGCTGAGAGTGAACCCTCTGTGAGGAACCCACTGCGAAAGAGTTGGAGCATTCCCTTCTGTAAGAGCCTGAGTTTTTAAGCAAAGAATCAAATACTTTGATGCTAAAATGGGAAGCTAGCCAAGGCAGACTTTAAGAACTGCACAGTGCAGAACTGTGTCAGCAGTGAGGTAAAACCTGTTTTACTTCACACCACGTAGATAAAATGCGCACAACTTTATTTACAGTGTAAGAGCCATGGAAGACTATACAAGCTTGAGAAATCAGGGCAGTTGGAGGTCTGTATGTGCAAGTCAGGTATAGATGTGACCTCCTAACAGATAGGTTAATCTCCTAAAGGAACTGCTTAGCTTTGAATGCTGTTGCCTGTGTGCGCTCTAACACTGTTTCTTGGTCTTTTGAGGAGTAAAACTTAGAATGTTCAGTGTTTGTGGGGCTATAGAAGGTAAGAAGGTGTTTGGTGGCCTAATTGGTTGTCTGTACTTGCTTACTATCAAAAAGGAGAACTGGTATATGCCCTAAGGAGTTTGCAAGATCAAAACTGCATGCAAGATTCTGCCTTTAAATCTAATCTTTAAATTTATTGTGGCTTCTAATAGTGATGTATTAGTTCAGCTTTCATTCAGTATGTTGTTGGTGAAAGTTAATTAGATGCTTTACTTCCACTTGAATACTCTGCCTGACCAATAATATAATTAATTGACCATTTGTGCCATTTAGAGGTGTATGCACTGGTGTGCAGCATACTGATAAGGTGTCTTGGAGATGGCTTTCTTGCATGCTTAGTTATAATGTGCTTTGAACTGGAAATTGAGCAATTACCTCTGGAAGTGGCTAAAAAAAAGCAGTGGAAGTTGTAGTTAGTAGATTGTACTGAATGAACAAAGATTAGCTTATGCATCTGGCTTTTGAAGAAAGTCTCATCTGAGTGTGCTTGTGAATTGGAGAATCTCTGCTCTGGTAATTTGCTCAGGTTGTTTTAAGTAGGACAACTCCTAAATAGCTTCAACATGGTAAAAAAATGAGACTAAAAAGCAGTAAGATTTGCATTTTCTCTTTAGATTGTTTTTTGAAGTGGTGCTCCTCCAGTGCATTAAGTTCTATACCAAGAATTGAAGGATTTAAATTCACTAGTTGTAGGATCTTTACTATTCAACAAAGTAAATCACAGGCTTGGTTGGAACTTTGTTTTAAGGATGACTTGCCCTGTACTAATACAGTAGATGTATAATTGCTAGAATACTTGCCTGATGCTGGGTTTTTTTCAGTTCAGTGGTTTGTTTTCTTCAGTAGTAAGAGAATAAAGCAGCTGAACAAACTCTGTGGTGTCTCTTCTTCCTATCAAGCCTACTACAGCTTTGTATCTCCTAGTTGTAAAGTATCTAAACTTAGCTTGCTGTGTAGTACTTCTGCACAGACATGGCTGGATGTTTGAGGAGTTAAGCAGATGCTGACTGCTGGTTCAGTCTGTATAATGTTGAATTGTCCAAATAAGAAATAGGTAAAGATAAAAACTAGTTGGGCTTCTGCTCAAGTCTAGAAACCGAATCATTATTTAGCAGATGAGAAAATCCTTTAAGGCTCTAAACTACTCTTTCAACAGATCTTTGCCCCAATAATTAACTGTTGAATCAGATTCTTCAACTTCTGGCAGCTGAGTGGGTTTCTCTGTGGAAGGGAATGATATTAACAGTAGTCCTCCTTGATCTTCTCTGGATTGTCAGCAGCATGTATATTCTGCCACAAACTTGCAGAGTGGGAACAATCCAAAGGAATTGCCCTGAAAGTTTTCAGGAAGAATCTATACAAGCTGCAAGCCATTTTGAGAATTACATGCCACATCAAACTGGGTACTTTTTCTGTGTCTTCTTGCCTGACCCTTCTAAATTGGGAATTTGAAGGAGTTTTCTACCATTTTGCATGTGTTTCCCCATTGCTTGTTTTGGGGTGTCTTACCCTATTTCTGTTCCTTGTTAGGTGGATGAATGCTTATTTTTTCTTTTACAGAGGACCTGCCATGTGTTTCTAGAGTTACAGCTGAGAAGGAAGTGCCATCACTGGAATAGAAAACAAACTCATCATTTACTGCCTCTCCCAATGCTTTCTATCCCACAGGCTAGTTAGATGATGGAAAGGGACAGTGCCTGGACCTTCTGTGTTGTGCTAACCTCTGAGGGCACAGGGTACTCCTTTGAGATCCTAAATGGTATTTGGCTCTGCTGTAGTTGGGTTGGTGCCATGTTTACACTTAGTTTGCCCCAAAGGTGGGGAAAGGGAAGAGAAGAATGTCAAGTATTTTCAGCCTGCCACAGGATGTGATTAGGTAACTTAAGAGGATTTTCAAGTCTTTCAAACAATGAGTAAACATGTCAAATGTAATGGAAAGCTCCAGAGTCTTATATGGGTGCTCTAAGTCTGTCAGACCTGGAGCGTATGGATAGTGTTGATTTTTCTATGGTTTTGACCTGCCTGCTTTGATGGAAAAGGTACTGACTGCTGTTGGAGGGGAGAGCTGGTCTTTGCAGCCCAATAAAGGAAAAAATTTCTCCTTTGCTAATGAGGGTTAGTATCTTATGGTTTAGTATCCTATTGGTAAGCTACCAATGAAGTTAGACTTAGTTTTGTAAGAAAAACTGATGTGTTACTCTTACAACTACGTGGATCTAAGTCTCAAATTCCACTTAACCCTTGGACATAGATTATGAATGTAATTATGTATGTCTTTAAAAGTCAAAAAAAGTCAAGTAACTGCACAATAAGCATGCCATGTAGTCATTCAAGTGGGCTGACTCTAGCTTTGGTACCACCTTTTGCATATTTCTTCCTAACCTTTCCTTGACAGATAAAAACGGTCCAGGACAGTACATAGTTGTAATCTGTCTTGTCTCCAGTGCAATACCCGTGCAGTGGTATAAGAGAACAGTAATAGGTTCTTACTTAACTCTTCCCTGTTGAAGGGTGTTTGCTGTAGTGTTTAGGTTAAATCAGTAGCACTGCTTCACTCACTGCTGTCCAATGTTATTCATCCATTTCCTATGTTAGATGCCCAGTATGCATCAGCAAGTGCTTCTCTATAGTTTAAACACTTGTGTAAGTGAAGTCACAGCTGTAATTATTCAGGGGTAAGACAAAAGAGCTCTGAAGTGTACGGAGGTAACTACAAGCTGCATCTGACCACAGTGCTGCATTATGGTAGTTTTTATTGGATGTGCTTTTGCCAGGTAACTATGAACATGGCTGCAGGCTGAGGGAGAATAGCTTTCTAGGCATTAAAATTCTGAAGAATTGTGATAGCTTGTGTTCTCTTTTTTCTGTCAGCTTGTTTTGTGAACTTTGAGTGAGTTACTATCTCTAAAGCTTTTCACCCAGAATGGGATAATGCCTGCCTTACAGGTATGTATCAGTCTTTTCCCTAGTAAATATACTCTAGTCCATGGATAAAAGAAGTCTTAGAAGTGCAAAACCTCTGAAGCTGCACAGTGTGCTTATAATATATCCCCATTAAACAGCTGTTTGGCACCAATGCAGCTTCCAGTTAATGAGGGATGTTTTAAACTGTTTTTTTAACCAGTCATCTTTATTTTATAAGAGGCAGCTGAGTAGGTATCCTGTTGCATTTGATGAGATCCTGGTCATTCTTGTTCTTAAACGGGACCCCAAATGATTCTTGTTCATGTGTTGCACAGTACCTGAAAGTATCTCTGTCTTAAATCTCAAACAAGAGCATGGAATGTCTGGGGTGGTTTTTTGTGTCTGTATTGGTTTGGAAACTGCAGAGAAGAAACTTGTCCAGTATCATTCTTGAAGTCTGGTAAAACTTGGAATAATGTGTTAAAGGGTCTG
>NW_008660869.1:106927-108970 GCF_000695815.1 Acanthisitta chloris | reverse complement strand
TGCTCAAGAGGAAAAACTGTTCCTCCCGTGTTCCTTGTCACTCATGCAGCAGGTGCTTCTCGTGCTTGCTAGTAAATCCGAACTTGATAAAGATGCTGATGTAAGTAAACATGATCCTTTGTAATTTAGAGAGAAAATAAAGATTTTGGCCTGGACAAGCTGGAAACCCATGGCAGAGGAGTGAAGGCCAGTGTCAGTGAGAGAACTGGAGGATTAGTATCTAGTCAAGCCACTGGTCATTAAGACATGGAGACATGCTTGAGGGTGAGAAGAATGAGGAGGGGAGCATATCTGGTCCACATGGCTTTACCTGCAGGCAGTCTCACCCTGGTGCCTTGAGACTGGTTTTCAGCCTCCAAAGTAGCAATACCTTGAGATGAAAGCATAGATTTGTCCCTTTCCTTTTCTTCTGGAGTGTGTTACTGAGAACACCATTTCCATTGTGTCAGTATACAACAATGCTCGTTCACTCAGAGGTGCTATTTTTCAAGAGAGAGTCTCATATTGTAGAATTTGTCCTTTCCCTCAACACTCTGCTTCTGTACCCTAGACCCCCTGGTGCCAGTAGGCTTGCTGAGTGGCAAGAGACAACTTGGCAGTCTTGGGGACTGGATGTAGCTTGTCAGGACTCTTCAGCTGGTAGCCTGAGCTGGCAGTAGTCTTTCACTGTTTTCTGTAATCCTCAGTTATTTTGGGCTGCCTATTTATAGACATTGAGTCTGAAACATGAATTCATACTAATTGCTGTATTGATTTGCTACAGTAAGACATGCTTGCTATGTAAGAATTCTTATAGAGGGGAAGGAGGCAAGAGCTAGAAGAGCAATAGTATCTGTGAGCTGCCTTGGTATTAGATGTGCTGTCCTCACTGCTTCTAAAACATCTGAGAAGGAAAAAGGCTCATTTTTGGCATTGTTTCATCTTTATCGTAAAGTGCAAGGAGCTAAATCGCAAAAGATTGTGAACAAGGGCCTTGGAATGAAAGACTTAAGTAAATAGAGATTGCTCCTGGTAAATCATATTTGGGTTGGCCAGAGATGAGTCATTAAAATAACCTTTGTGGTGGACCTTGTTTGGAAAACTAGTCTTTGGAAAGATCTTGAATACTGTGACTTCAGTACTGGGCTTTCATTTGACCCTTTCCTTTGCCATTCTGCCTGCTGTCCTTTAAAGCTCTGTCAGTATGTTTCCTGATGTTCAGTTTGGTTTTGCTGCAAGTTATCTTTGCAAGTATCATACTTTTTTCCTTAAATGTTGAGTTGAAGCTCCTTGCTGATGCTTACCCTGTGAGACTAGAATACCAAGCTGGTGCCACATGTTATCACAAACCAGTATTAAAGACAGTAAAAAGTTACAGGATTTCTCCAGTGTTTCTGATTTATTAACAGTATCATTTCATTAAGACTCAACTTACTTTTCTCAGGCAATATTTCTCTACTGTTCTTGGCAAGGAGAACTTGAGCTAGGTGAGCTGAAGAGGTCAGTGGACTTGAGAATCCTAATTCCCTGTGATTAGGACCCAGATATTCTTCTAGCACTCAAACCCAATGTAGACAGGTTAGCATGTGGGAGGAATTCTAGAGGTCATTGAATGCTTCTGCTGATGATGACCTACAGGCTGGGTGGAGAAGTAAGTGATTGAGAGCAGCACTGCAGAAAAAGACTTGGCAGTGATGGTTGATGAAAATCCCACCATGAGCTGGCAGTGTGTGCTTACAGCCCAGAAAGCCAACCAGATCCTGGGCTGCATCAAAAGCAGTGTGGCCAGCAGGTTGAGGGAGTGGATTCTCCTCTTTACTCTGCTCTCATGAGACCCCACTTGGAATACTGCATGCAGTTCTGGTGCCTCCAACATAACAAGGACATGGAACTCTTGGACCAAGTCCAGAGGAGGCCACAAAATTGATAAGAGAACTGGAGCATCTCCCCTATGAAGACAGGCTGAGAAAGTTGGGGCTGTTCAGCCTGGAGAAGAGAAGATTGTGTGGAGACCTCATAGCAACCTTCCAGGGAAGCTGGAGAGGGACTCTGTGTTAGGAACTG
>NW_008660869.1:93458-106782 GCF_000695815.1 Acanthisitta chloris | reverse complement strand
TGCTCCACCCCTGGTAGTGTTCAAGGCCAGGTTGGATAAAGCCTTGAGCAACCTGGTCTGGTGGGAGGTGTCCTGCCTATGGCAGAGGAGGTTGAGACTAGATGATCTTTAAGGTCGTTTTCAACCCCTTAACATTCTATAACATTCTATGAGTCCATAAAAGTCCTCTCACAAGCAAGCTGTTGAAGAAAAACTCAAGCTGATTCCTTTGTAAGAAAGACATACAGCAACAAGAAACTTTTGGGACTTGTTTCATGCAACTACCTACGCTCTTCAGACTACTGGTTTAATTCTTTGATATCAGACTCTACAAAAAAATGAAAGTAACTTCTCTATTTTGATAAATATCCTTTGCATACCTAGTCATTGTATAAAGGTAATACAGATATGTAGGTGTGAAGAAAGCTATTGCAGGAACTTATGAACTGCTTATTAGGTGTCTCAAAACAGTTTCATGCAACTACCTACGCTCTTCAGACTACTGGTTTAATTCTTTGATATCAGACTCTACAAAAAAATGAAAGTAACTTCTCTATTTTGATAAATATCCTTTGCATACCTAGTCATTGTATAAAGGTAATACAGATATGTAGGTGTGAAGAAAGCTATTGCAGGAACTTATGAACTGCTTATTAGGTGTCTCAAAACATTATTGATTTGATACTTTTGCAGTAGAGGTATATATTTGTGAGGGACAGTTTGCTTTGGCTCTTGCATCCTGTTTTCCAGTCAGTGGAACTAGACTCCTGGTAGTTTTGAAGGCCAGGTGGGATAAAGCCTTGGGCAACCTGGTCTGGTGGGAGGTGTCCTGCCTATGGCAGAGGAGGTTGAGACTAGATGATCTTTAAGGTCGTTTTCAACCCCTTAACATTCTATAACATTCTATGAGTCCATAAAAGTCCTCTCACAAGCAAGCTGTTGAAGAAAAACTCAAGCTGATTCCTTTGTAAGAAAGACATACAGCAACAAGAAACTTTTGGGACTTGTTTCATGCAACTACCTACGCTCTTCAGACTACTGGTTTAATTCTTTGATATCAGACTCTACAAAAAAATGAAAGTAACTTCTCTATTTTGATAAATATCCTTTGCATACCTAGTCATTGTATAAAGGTAATACAGATATGTAGGTGTGAAGAAAGCTATTGCAGGAACTTATGAACTGCTTATTAGGTGTCTCAAAACAGACCTTTATTGATACTTTTGCAGTAGAAGTGTGGTATATATTTGTGAGGGACAGTTTGCTTTGGCTCTTGCATCCTGTTTTCCAGTCAGTGGAACTAGACTCTATGAATGGGAAAAGTAGTGTGTTTGGGATTGTGGTGCTGGTGCTGATCAAAGGGTGGGGGTATATTTTATTCTTGGTGCTCATAGGGAGAATAATGACTGGTAAACCTAAAAGTGGCAAACTTTACCAGAAAATATTGTTATACTGGGGGAATGATTGGAATTAGAAAATGGAGTGAGATGCCCAGGGACAAGGAGACAAATAGAAGTCAATAAGCTAGGTACAGTGAACCTGCCAGGCAGGTCCCTAGTTTTGCACTGGCTGCATTGATCCATCCAGGTAGAAGTGCATTTGGGTGCAGTCCTGGAGAAGGTATGCTATTTCTGCCTCTTTGAGTTGATGTAAATACTGGACAAGAGCTCCTTTCTGTATAGAAATACTGAATTCAGAGCTGCTGTTTCACAGAATCTTCAGGTCTTTGGACTTTCCTGGGAAAGCAGCAGTAAAACAATCGTCTTGTAACAAAAGTCTCATTCTAAATTCACATACTGAGTTTTTGTGAGGGTGCTGTTTTCATTCCTTGGTTTGATCTCTTCTCAGTTCAAGCTGAGCCTCTCTTTGTGACTCCTTAGTCATCTGAAGCATTACACACCTTCAGAGCTTGCTGGTTCAGAGAACTGATCTGAAGAAGAGTGTTTGGGGCAAGTGTTATTAATGCAAGATGACCTGTGATTTGGGGAGACCAGGCACTCCAGCTTTGCTTCCTACTCTTTAGCAGTTCATTCAGTTACAGGTTTTTAAGGATCCATACTTACATTCTGGCACTTCTAAAGGAACTTTTTTCCATGCTCAAGGATATATGTAGGTTCTGCTTCAAGGTTTTCTCATGAAAGTTACCACATAGTCTATTTCTTGAATGCAAAGCCAGGGTTCATCTAATTGGTAGGACTTGAAGTGATCCATTTTAAGAACAGTGCTCAGCTGAAGAGCTCTCTCCGAGACAGTCCTCATACTCTGTAACAGAATATACTTCTGGGTATGAGCATGGAGAATGATGAAATAAGCAACAGATATAAATCTGTATTGGAGACAAATGCTGCTGCTTTGTGTGCAAACTTCGGACCTTCCTCCCTTAAACTTTGTATCGGGCTCTGCTTACAAATGAGGAAATTACAGTGGGGGGAGAGAGGAAAGAAGGGAGCTCCTTGTCAGACACTTCACAGCCAGACTTAGGAACTGCAATGAGTACTAGACCTGTGTGAGCCCTCACATACTTGTGCTCTTAGCAGGCTCTTGTGACCTAGGATGAAGGTATCTGAATTCAGAGAGTTGGCTCTGCAGAACAGCTTAGTATTGTTTTCAGATGGTTTGTATTTTCTTAAGGATAATTTGAGCTTGCGTTTTTATGCTCTTTTCCATTCAGCTTTTATTTTAGGTGATGCTAATGTTTTGTTGGTGCTGTCTTGATATCCAGGTATAACTAGTGCTTCTGGAAAATCTTTGTAAGAAACTTAGCTACTGATTCACTGCCCTATGACCAACAACTATGTGTTATCCAGTGGCTTGCTGGTAATAGGAAACTAGGCCACACTTATCTTGCTCTGTCACTGAAAATGAATAGGAATAAAATCTCAGACTTCAAGACTTTAAATTTGTCATCTGGCTTGATTGATCAAAACCAGGGCGACAATGAACTGACTGACTTCTCTGTAGTCTGGAGTCACAAGTTCTGTGAAAACAAAGGAATATGCTAGTTCTTGAGCTGTAACCAGTAACAGAGGTTTGGGATTGAAATAGTATCCAGTGATAGACTCTCAAAAAACCAAAAAGCTCTGATTAGTAACTTCCCTCTTCACTTGAATTCTAAATTAGAAGCTGGCTAGTGAAACTGTATGGGTTTGTAACTGGTACTGGGAAGAGAGAAAAGGACTAGGAAGCTGGGCAAATTCAGAATGGGTGGGGAGGAGCTAGAACAGAGATGAGGGATGGAAATGAACCAGCAGCCTGGTTAATGTGATTAAACCTGGGAAGAAGATGCCTGGTGCAGGGGCTGGTAACAATATTTGTATATGTAAGATGTTAATGTAATTGCTAGGGAAAAAATGTCATTCAAAGTCAGTTATAGGAGCGGTCTTTGTGTGCAAGAGCTGGAAAACTTCAGCTGGGAGGAACAGAGATGACTTTTCTTGACTTTCATGTTTTCTCAAAGGTTTCAGTGTTTTCTGAGTAGGCACTGAAAGAGCAGATGAAGTGTGCGGGGTCTGTCTGAGTCTTAAGAGGATTGGAATTAAAAAGGAGCAAAGTGAGCAAGTAAGAGTGAGAAACTGGGCGTGTCTGATTACAAGGAGACTTGACTGAAGAAACGTGTGGTGCAAACAGTCATGGCAAAATCAGGATTGACAAGGATAAGTGACCTGATTCAGACAGAATTAGGCTGCAATCTTTACTGATGGCCACATCTTTAAGGTCCATGAAATCTTATAGCTAAGCCAGACACAGACATTTCTCATGCTCCTACAAAACTTACGAAACTGTCACCACAATTTCTTAAAAACAGTTATTTTCTCCTAGGACACAGTTGGCCTAAACTGACTTGTAATATGCCCAGAGTCCTGTCAAACAACATACATTTTTTTTTCTAACCTTTCCCTTCCTATTTGTAAGGCTGAATTTCTTTGGATTTCTTAGACTTGATTACCCCTCTAATTATCTCTTGCCTCCAGGTATAGACCAAAAAGCTTGTAAGAAGTGAAATGATACGTGATTCAGCATGTCAAGATTTTTTTTCAGGTGAAGCTAGGATTTAGCAAAGTTTTCTAAGACAGCTAGTGCCTGGGATAAATTTTGAGCTTGAAGAGATTGCTTAAACTTTGGAGGAGAGAGGAGAAAGGTCTTTGTACCAGAACAGGCTCCTCTTCAGTCAGAAGCCCACTGAGAACTGATTGCCCTGGATGCTGCTGCCACTAGTCTTGCTAATATTTATATAGCTCTGAGCTGCTTTTTGGAGTGTGTGTGCCAACCACCAGTCTAGGCCTTCATTATTGCTATCCATCTACCTATTTTTCAACAAACCTCAGCTGAGGTCTGCAGCCCTTTATAACTATAGTAACTAGTGCTCTGTTGAAGCTTACATTTTGAGCAGGGTGGTGGAGCGTAATTTGCTATTGTCTTGTTTGGATGAGGAAAAATGCATGCTGTAATTTCTGAATCTCCCTTGTTCCTTGGCAATGCATTAGCTTGTCTGCTATCCCCTCAAGTAGTATCACATGAGCAGTAAGCAGTCTTCAGTTGTGCTATTCAGTGATAAAGCCAGTCCTGCTTCTTCTGATCCCTTCTACTGGTGTCACTTCTGCCTGGGCTCATCATCTTATTGGCCATAGTCCAAGCTGCTGTAAAGGTGGACCATATCCTCCAATGAGAAGAGGAATCTTAATAATTTGGGTCAGAAAAGTAAATTCCTTCAGATGAGATCAGGCCCGGTAGCCTTTTAAGCCATAGAAGGCATGAAGAAAGAGAACTGCTTAATCTCGTGCAGAAGCTCACTGTATTCTTCTAGTTGTGGTGACGGTATGAGTATTATTTACTCTTTGTAGTCTGAAGCAGTCACAAAGCTGTACATGGAAGCTGGTGTCACAGTCTGCTTTGTCAACTAAAAATGTTCATTAGGTCTTTGTCCACTCTGAGAAGTCTGACCAGTGAGCCTGAGTATGTGTTTGTACTGAGGCCAGGTTTTAGAGCAGACAGAAGGAGATCCAGAAAATCTGAGGAATCCAGATAAAGCCACAGCTGTTTTGCCATAGCTTTCTCAAAAACATGCCCTGAAAAGGAAGATGAGGGACTGCAATAATCTTGCCAGTTCTCTCTGTTAAAATTGTATTATGCAAAGGTCTTGTTTTAAGATTGATACCCTGCTCTCATCAGAGATGCAGACAGGAAAACTAGACCAATATGTATATTAGAATTTTTTTAGCTTTCACTAAAGAGACACATAGAAATTGCAGCACAAAGTTGGTTGACCGTTTGCAGAACCATAGTGACTGCAATTGGAGCAAAACTAACCTGGTGAGTGCTGTGTGAAATTGGACTAGAGATGGCTACTTGTATGGAAAGCTGTCAGTCCTAGACAGAACAGCTGATGTATGAAGATATCAAAGAAAAATCCAAAGATACCCAAAGATATCTAAGCCCACTGGCTTGGATAGCTTTTAACTGCAAGGATCTTAGTGACAATGAATGTTAATTTCACTTGTGTTTCAGGTGAAATACTGTAGAACTGGAAATGCTCTAAGATTTATTTTTGTGGAAAATAAGGAAAGCATGTCTGCTTCTGGCAACAAGAAATCAGCATGAGTATTCTGCAACTCCTCACCAAAAGTGTGTAAAATAGTTCAATGTAGCTGGAATGGCCATTTCTGCAAGTTCAAAAGTAAACACACTAAAATAAACAGTTCTATAATATGAAAAGTTGTGAAAGAGCTGTCAACCCGAGAGAGTGAACAGCCTATATGAAGATCAGTCACTAACATCTTTCTGCTTGGATGTGAGGGTTAAATGTATGTATAACTTAGTGGGGAGGAAGTGCTTTGATGGCAAAGGGATTTTGTATCTTGCTTTTGAAGACATGCTTGTCCTTGCTTCCCATTCTGCATGCTAAAAACTGCAGACCTCATAGCAGCAACCTGACAGCTTAGTGATGTTCTCCCTCACTACAGGAAAGATGTTGGGTGCTAGAGAATGACAACAAATGTGGTGAAGGGTTTAGAGGACAAGTCTTATGAGGAGTGGCTGAGGGAGCTCAGGTTGTTTAGCCTGGAGAAAAGGAGGTTCAGAGTAGACCTTATCACACTGTAACTACCTGAAAGAAGGTTGTAGTGTATTGGGAATCATCTTCTCCCAGATAACAAGAAGCAACAGGACACAAGGAAATGGCCTAAAGTTGTACTAGGGGAGGTTTAGATTGAATATTAGGAAAAATTTCTTCACTAAAAGATTTGTCAAGTATTTGAACAGACTGCCCAGGAAAGTGGTTGAATCACCATCCCTGGAGACATTTAAAAGATGTGTAAATGTGGTGCTTAAGGACATGGTTTAGTGGTAGACTTGGCAGTGGTGAGTTAATGATTAGACTCAATCTTAGAGGTCTTTTCCAAACTAAATGATTCAGTTCTGTGATTCCTTGTAGATCTCAGCAGGAGGGGTTCTGCTGGGAATGTCATTCAAACCACATCTATCATTTCAATGTGGAAAATATGCCTGACCCATGTAAACAGATTTTCATGCTAAAACAGGTTTTCATTCTAGTGCATGTAATATTGCTGAGTAGTTCAGCAGTAGTGATAAAATGTAGCATCTTCCCAATCTAAGTAGTGCTAAAATGTAGCAACTTCCCAAGCTGTTGGAAGGCCCGTGAAGTGTACTTGAATAGACTAGAAAACCTTGCACACTAACAACTTGCAAGTTTGAAGAGGTGTTGCCTAGCTTGACTCCAGAGCACTGCCATTTACTTGAAAAGATGCTTGACATGTTTTTCTGTTTTCTTGTTTGGTTTGTTGTTTTGGTTTTTCTCCTCTGAGTTCAGCAATCAGCAGCTAAGTTACTGCTACAACTTTGAAGAAAGACACAAATTACTACTCTAAATGAATCCTGTCCCCAGAAATGGGAAAGTATATTTACTCTTCAGTGTATGCAGTGACTGTCTCCTGAATGTTGTGTCACTGACAGCAGATGATGGCATTAAAGCTAACCATGGTGCTGCTAACAAGGATCCTTCATTATTGCCTCACACAAGAATTTTATCTTAGAACTGTGTCTCTAGCTCTTCCCACTCCTGAAGCAACTAGTGCATGCATCTTGTCTGTTATGGAAAGGTTTTTATCATACATTTAGATAGTCATATTAAGTGACTATTTTTTTGAGAAGGGACTAGGGAGTAGTTTCATACCAGCAGAACTGAAGTTCCTATTCTGAGCCTTCTGTGCAGACTTCAGTAGTGGGGAAAGCTTCTCTGCTACTGCCTGTGCTGTTCCAGAAAGCTTTAACTGTCTGACAGTCCAAGGAAGCATTGTCCAGAACTTCCTTTGTACGGAGGGCTAAACTCTGTGGATGGTTACCCCTACAAAACTGAGTGATTTATTTTATTTTATTTTTTTCTGACTTTTGACAGGAGTTTCACTTCCATTTTGTACATCCTTTCTTGATTCTTTCCTCCTTGGTCTCAATTCCTTGCTGACATGGTTAGCAGCACTGGGTTTTTTGGTTCTGAATTTAAACCTTGCCTTGTATTTAATGTGTCTGTTTGGATGACTATGGAATCCACCAAGGTGGGTTTGGCACTTGCAGCAGTGAGTGTTAAGAAGCCAAGCCTGGGATCCTTATGATGGCAACAACACCCTATTGGAAGGCTATTCAAAGAAGTCTTTGCTGTCCTACTAAAGCAAGCGTTAAGATTTCTATATGGTGTCTTTTAAATGTTATCAGCAGACTTGTATAAAATTGAGTCTCTGGAACTACCTGTCTGTAGATCAGACATACGTGATCTTGATGTCAAACACCTGCATGTATTGGTAGGTGGACACCACTACAGCAGTAGTTTGTAGGGGGAGCGAATGGTACCTCACAGCTATTAACTGAACAGTTAGTACTCTTCTGCTGATGAGAATGTGTCTTTACTATTGCCTCTTAACCTATAGACTAGAAACCCAGGGATAACACATCCTCTGTGATATTAGGAAAAACCTTTTCTTTTCAAGAGCACTGGAATAATGTTAGTAACAAATGTGAGAAAGCTGCTGCTTTCGCAATATTGGCCACATAAGCTACTCTGTATTTGTCGTGGTTTAACCCCAGCAGCAGCCAAGAACCACGCAGCCTCTTACTCACTCCCCCACCAACGGGATGGGGGAGCGAATTAGAAGGGTAAAAGCTACAAAAACTCATGGGTTGAGATAAAGACAGTTTAATAGAGAAAGCAAAAGCTGCACACACAAGCATAGCAAAACAATGAATTAATTCACTGCTTCCTGAGGACAGGAGGTGTTCAGCCATCTCCAGGAGAGCAGGGCCCATCACGCGTAATGGTTCCTTGGGAAGACAGACGACATCACTCCAGATGTCCCCCCTTCCTCCTTCTTCCTCCCACCTTATATACTGAGCATGATGTCATATGGTATGGAATATCCCTTTGGTCAGTTTGGGTCACCTGTTCCAGCTGTGTCTTCTCCCAATCTCCCATGCACCCCCAACTTCCTTGCCAGCGTGGCAGTACAGAAAGCAGCAAAGGCCTTGACTCTGTGCAAGCTCTGCTCAGCAATAGCAAAAACATTTGTGCATTATCAACTCTGTGTTCAGCACAAAACCCAAACATAGCCTCATACTAGCCGCTATGAAGAAAGTTAACTCTACTCCAGCTCAAACCAGCACAGTATTTAATAAGTACATGTTATTATGTATTAACAAGGTGAAATTCCTGTCTTTTTTTTTTTTTCAGTTTTGTTATCTCTGACACTTCAGAGGGATAGTAGAGTAATCGAGGTAACCTTCCTTATTACTCTGCATAGCTGATGGGGAGCTGATGATGATCCAACCCTGAAGATCTCTCTGGAGATGGCAGGGTAGGCCTGTATGAGATGTGCCAAGAAAGTTTCAGCCCTGGATGGTAGTATTAATAGTGCTTCAGAAGCTTTGACACTGAAGTTGCTGGTGAAGTACATGTAAAGTCAAGTGAAATTGTGAGAAGCTCCTGATGTAGCCATCTTCCCTTGAGAGTTAGTTTTAGTTAATCATTGTCTTTGGATCATGTAGGGGTAAGAATATAGTTAAGGAAAGTGAACCTTTGGCAGTTCTCAGTCCCTCCTTTTTGAATATATCTCCTGTGCTATGGAATTTCAGACTTGGCATTCATTTAGTATGTGTCTACTGATGGGCAGCCAGCCCTTGCTGGTTTTGAACTAATGAGCTCAGCTATTTCCAATATCTACTTCTTGGTTCTGCTGTTGGCAGCAGTAACAATCACCATAATGAAGGCTGGATGCCAGCTTCTTCCAGCATTTTAGAGGAATTGATTTAAGGACTGAAACTTGTAGAGTTATGGAGTTAAAATGGGTGGCATTTTCCATCCTGGAAGTTCTGCAAGGACAAAACATTTGTGATCTAAGAAGTGCTTTTGTATAGTTTGACTGTACAGCTCAAGTCAGAAGATGTGGCTGCCAAGCTGTATTTGTAAACTATGTTTAATCATCCTGTCTCCTTATGAGATTATCTCCTAGCAGAATAGAGCAGTTCCAGAGATGGTAGTCCTTTTCATACAACTGGTTTGTTTACAATAATAGTGTCTAATATGTGGCTGTGACTGAAGGGAGACACCGGTTGTGGTGTAGACTAGAAATTGAGGAGAGGGTATCTGGCTTGAGGTAAGCTCAGCTGTGTGTGCCTGATCTTCATGCTAAAGGGAATGGTACTTAGCAGAGTTCAGGGGGTTACAAAGCTGTCTTTGGTAAGATTTGATGCCTGCTTTTTGCAGTGGGCTGTGTCTGGCATGTATAGAAAGTCTTGTCATATTGAGAAGAGTGGGTGACAGGAGGAGAAAATGTGCTTTTTATCTTGCCAGTTGGGATGTTTAGAAAGCTTATCAACTGACTTGGAGGCTCCATTTAAGGTAGGTGCCCTGCTCTTCAGCAGTAGCGCTGTGGAAGTAAAGGGTAAAGTACTTTGAGTTCTTGAGAGGAAGACAGCATGAGAATGTCCCTAAGAGAAGGAGATGTGACTGACTTGATGTCAGGTAAGGATGGCAGATTTTAGGGGCTTTGGATTTAAAAGGAAGCCCTTTATAGCTATCAGGCTACTGATGAAAAATCAGCAGAGAATTTATACTTCGTCAAACATTATAAATTTTCAGAATGCTTCAGCAAAACTTGGTTGTCAGACATGCTTGCATTTTGGTATATCCCCACAGTACATACCAAAGACTCATGTGAAAACCTATATGAAGATTCTTCTGCCCTTTTGAGCAAGGAAGTGTTACACTGCTCATTACAACATAGTGAATGGTATTACTGTAATGTTGCCATACTTGCATCAGTAGAAATATTGAGACAAATTCAAGACTCTTGTCCTTGAAGAGTGATAGGCTCCAGAAAGGTTCTAGTAGAATTATTAGGAAGAAACTAAATATAGGCAGAGGGGGGAACTAAACATGTAGGTGTCAGGGAGCCTACAAGAAAGATGGAGAGACTATTTACATGAGCATGTATGACAGGAAAAGGTGGAATGGGTGCAAATGGAGGGTAGGTTTAGATTAGATATTAGGAAGCAGTTCTTTACTGTGAGTGTGCTGAGGCACTGAAACATGTTGCCCAGAGAAGCTGTGGATGCCTCATCCCTGGAAGTGTTCAAGGCCAGGTTGGATGAAGCTTTGAGCAACTTGGTCTAGTAAAGGATATTCCTGCCCATGGCAGGTGGTTTGGAATGATGATCTTTAAGGTCCCTTTCAACCTAAACCATTCTATGATTCTGTGAGTACTATGGAATGCACAGTCATCTGTAGTTAGGTAAATTTCCATCTTCTAACACTTCAAGAGCTCAGAACTGATGGCTCTACAGCTTGCCTATTGTGTCTGCAGTACTCCAACTCTTGTAAATGCGGAAGAAGGTTTCTTAGGCTGACTGCATAAGCAGTCCTACTAAACGTAGTACAAGGAGGAAAACAGGCTTAAGAAAGTATTATTTTGTAGCCACTTTAAGTGGTCAGACTTCCTGTGTCAGTGCACAGAACTCTACAAATCCTGGAACTGACTTTAAGTGGTTTATACAGTGGAGGATAAGAAAGTATGTACTTCAGTCTACTTTGTGATTCAAGAGAATTGGGACCAAGAGGGAAGAGTGCATGCAACCGTTTAAAGCATTCAGTGTAATAACATTTGTGGAAGCATAGGGATCACTCTTCTTGGCAATCTTGTTTGAGATACTGTCTTTTTTTTGAAGTATACACCTGATATGACTTTAATCCCTTCTGCTTTTCTGAGAGCTTCTTTTGAGAAAAACATATCCATTGCAATGGAATAGCTGACTTCTCACCTTCTAGGGACAGTACAAAGTCCCTAGATCTTCTTCTCACCTTCTAGGGACAGTACAAAGTTGTAATCCTGCTATATTTGCTAGGGAAGATCAACACCCTCGACTATCATTATGAAAACTAAAGTAGGGGATGTGGTTACTCAGAGATTAACTTGGCATAAATTATGCAGAAGGATATTTTGGGTTTGTTTTTCAAGTTATGCTGAATAAGCACAGGACTGCTTAAACCAGAAAGACTGGATCATGTTGTTAAACAATGCAATTTACTAAAGGCAAGATTCCACCTTTTATATCAGTGGGAGTTTTGCTGTTGTTTTCTTTGGGACAAGAAGTTCATTGCCTGACTATTCAAACATTTGGATTTTCTATCTGGTTCAGCATGTATAGTAGCAAAGGTAAAGAGAAGAAATAGTCCAAGTTAAACATGCCTTTTCTTGTCAATGTGTTTGACAAATTAAATTTAATCTCAAGTTTGTTGTAGGCTTACATGTCACCTTGGCTGCAAGAATAATCTGAGTAGGAGAGAGCTTTGACAAAAGCTGAAGTAATGTTATTTCAAGGGAATTAAATCAGCCTCTACCTTAATACTGCCAAACTTATTAGAAAGGTTTAGAAGCTGTGTTAGAAATGTGAGGTTTAAGATGAAATTTCTGTTTTGTGTTTTAGAGTTTTCCACCTCTGTTCAGGTGATTGGTGTACTGATCTGTGGTATAACTTATGCTTTAACTTGAGACGTACAAAATCGAAGTTGCCTGTATCAACTTTATAAAATATATGTGGATAAAAATTGAGAGGTAGAAGGGAATATTTTGAGGTCTGAATTGAACTTCTTGTTCTTGATGTCTCTGGCATTTTCTTTCCCACAAGTCAATTGTAGTTAAGCACTGGCATAAACTTGCACTTCAAAAGCAAGAAGAGATATAATTTTAAAAGTTCATTCTCTGACTGCAATGACTTACTTTTTCTGTGGAAAACAAAACCACAACAACAATAAGCTCAGAATGCTGCTCTGGGATGAGGTCAAATTCTAAGGGTTTCTCCTAAACCCTCGGTGGGCACTTCAAATACTCCATTAAGCAGCTTCTTTGGATCTAGTACCTCATGCTCTTAAAAGCAGAGCACAATTGCTGCATTGTGTTGGGAATCAGACCCAAAGTATTATTTCCTCGCTAGAAGTCATCTAGAAGATGAAGCACAATATTTGAGTGCTGTCCTTCATTGAAGCTGCTTACACAAAACAGATTGAGGGAAGATGATGTGGGGGAAGGGAGAATCACTGTAGAAAAAACAAAGTTTCTAGCCTGTAAGAGCAGAAAATTGTCTTGAATTCAACTCATGCAAATAAATCTAGAGTTTGCTGGCTTTGCAGTGTGATCCTATATGTTTGTCCAGCCTTCACCATCCTTAAGCATAGGTTGTGCTTTGAACCTGCTCTTATTTGCACAGCTGGGAGCCTGGGGTTGAAACATAAGTGGTGCTTTAATTTGGGCTAGACTTTTCACTTTGCAGGAGGGATGACTTAAGGAATAAAAGTATTAGAATATCTTTCTTGTAGGTTCCTCTTTCCTGGGGAAAGTGCCATGCCCTTGTAAAATTTGTTGGAAAAGCTGAGTCTTGGTATAAAACTGTAGGATGCTAGAAAACCCCACACAAGGACTGGAACTTGTTAAGATGCAGGACTTCGAGAAACTTTGATTAAAAAACATTCTTAAATCAAAGTCATCTAGATGCCACTGAAGTACAAACTTGTGAGTGTTTCCTGAAAGGGAATATTAAAATAAATCAATCTCTTCCTCCCTGTGCCCCAAAACATGACAGACTTCCTAGGAAGCTTACTTCAAAAGCCTTTTATCACTTGGTAGGTTCTGAGGCTGCATGGATACTTTCAGGACAGAGGCTAGATAGCCTGGTCAGCTGTTGGGAATTGTGGTGGTTCTGGCTGGTTGATCACAGAATCATAGAATTTTAGGGGTTATAATGGACTTTACAGATCTAGTCCCAACCCCCCTGCCATGGGCAGGGACAC
>NW_008660869.1:92965-93372 GCF_000695815.1 Acanthisitta chloris | reverse complement strand
GGCACCCTGTTCCAGTGTCTCACCAACCTTGTAGTAAAAAACTTTTTTCTAATATCTAACCTAAACTTCCCCTCCTTCTGTTTGAATCCATTGTCCTATCAGTGCAGTTCCTAATAAAGGAGTCCCTTTCCAACCCCCTTGTAGACCCTTCAGATACTGAAAAGTTGCTATGAGGTCTCCAGGCTGAACAGCCCCAACTTCCTCAGCCTGTCTTCACAGGGGAGGTGCTCCAGTTCCCTTATCAACTTTGTGGCCTCCTTTGGACTTGCTCCAACAGTTCTTCTTATGTTGAGGACACCAGAACTGTGTGCAGTATTCTAGGTGGGGTCTCACAAGAGCAGCGTGGTGGGGGAGAATCAGCTCTTTTGACCTGCTGGCCACACTCCGCTGGATGCAGCCCAGGATTG
>NW_008660869.1:29662-92901 GCF_000695815.1 Acanthisitta chloris | reverse complement strand
CAAACTTAACTTGCTGAGGGTGCACTCAATCCCACTGTCCATGTTGCAGACAACGACGTTGAACATATCAGCCCCAGCACTGACCCCTGAGGGACACCACTCATCATTGGCCTCCACGTGGACAATGAGCTGCTGACCACAACAATATCTTTCTCCACATGGAAGAATGCATGTCCTGACAGACCTCTCTCTGACAGAGTTTAAGGCTTTCAAATTTTCCTCTTTGCAATCCCACTGTCCATGTTGCAGACAACGACGTTGAACATATCAGCCCCAGCACTGACCCCTGAGGGACACCACTCATCATTGGCCTCCACGTGGACAATGAGCTGCTGACCACAACAATATCTTTCTCCACATGGAAGAATGCATGTCCTGACAGACCTCTCTCTGACAGAGTTTAAGGCTTTCAAATTTTCCTCTTTGTATTCCTAAAAGTCAGGCATTTGGGGTCTCTAGCTCAAACAGGATCTCTAACCCCTGTGAGGCCTACTAGGCTTCTGGATGCATGGTGGGAAATTTGGCTGAAGTCCAAAACCAATGATTGAAGCTGAAGTCCTTGTGCCCTGTGGGAAACCTGCCACAGGGCTGAGAGGCTAGCTGTGATTAAAACTGGGACTTGGCTCCTGCTCTGCCTCCAGAATGGCTGGTTGCACCAGTTTGGAGCCTGAAACCAAGGCATAAAAATGTGAAATGATGCTTTCCAACAGCAGCAAAAATGTCCAGAAGTTTATGGTCTCCTTTAATGTATAAAATGATGTGGTTTTCCCAGGGAGTTCTCTCTGGGAAGGACTCACTCATTTGTAGTTAAATCAGGCTAGTTTGAGTGCTTAGACAAATGAGTGGATGATCTGTGCCATGTGAATATACCTAGATCAATCACACTTTCCCAGGATGTATTCTAAGGGTCTTCAAACTTGAAATTTGCCAAAACAGAAGTAAGGTATTGCATGTGCAGTTTTCTCTATCTCAGTTTGGTTAGGCAGCAGTCTGCAGTACTGATCAGAAGTGAAGCTGCTAAGTAGCAGAGGCACCTCTGTTTTGATCTGTAGTGATCTCTTGTCTTCTAGATCTGTTTGTTAATAGACTTCCACTTTCTCACGTTCGTGTCATTTGTGTCCCTTGCTCCCTCTTTTCCCTAAAGCCTTGCCAAAGCATGTTACTGTGGTACTACAATGCCTTGGCCACTTCCCGTTACCTCTGTCACAAAGGGCTATGCTGTTCTGTTTGTGCTTATAATGTACCCAGATGGTGAATAGAATGAGTGGCCACCAAGCTCATTTTCACTTGTGGGGTCAGACCTTTCTCTGCTAAATAACACAAGTGTTCCCAGCTGCTGTGCAGCTGCAGGGAGTCTGCTTTCCTTCACAGGCATTTAAAACCCTTTAATCAGTGTTTGTTGTTTGTCAGCAGTGGTGTTGAGGTGTGGAGAAAAAGAACAGATATGCTTTGTTGCCAAAGTTAACTTCATTCTGACCTCTTATCTTTCCTTTTTCTTTTCAAGTCTGAAGAAGCAGAAAGCAGTTTGGGAAGTAGTTTCTGCAAGCACCTGTGTAAATGTATTTGCTGAAGGAAGAGGTTTGTGTCCTTGTACAGACAGAACATTTGACATAAAAAGATGCTCTGAGGGCTGCATTGAACTGGAAGCTCTTTAGGGCACTGACTCAAACTGAGTGGTGTAGGAGCTGTGCAGACTCTTTAATGTAAATGAATGCTACCAAGGTACAAATACAGTTGCTTACTACTAGTGTTACTTATGCTTATTTTAGTATTAAGTCTACGTTTAAGGGATCACATTTGAAATCTGGTCAATTTTAACTTTTTCCTGGAAAACAGGTTGTTCCTTCTAGTTTTTGTGGGTTTTTGTTTGTGGGTTGACTTTTTCTTGTGTGTGGTTGTTTTTTGGTTGGTTGTTTTGTTTTGTTTTTTCTCCTTTCCGATCTATTTTTTGTAACTCTTTTCTCATGGAGGAAAAGGGAGTAGATAACTGATAAGCTGTCTCCAATTATATTTGCTTTGGGTATAGTCTGTTCTGAAACAAATGGGAACACAGATATCAAGAAGAAGCTTTGAGAAATTTCAGAGCTAAGATAATTTTTCACTTCTTTCTTGATGAAGCTTGGAAACCTGCTGGTGCTGCACGCGTTTGCAGGGTTACTTTTTCCCTGAGTCCAGACCTGCTCACATTGCTTGTCTGTGTGTAGAGCACCAAGCACTGCTCTGTGAGTGTTGATTCTGTTGTTTGCAAACCCTGTTTGTGTGTGTATCTTGAAGCTGTTAGGACATCAAGTTTCGATTTGAGCTTCAAGGGTCATCATGGGACATTTGGTGTTAAAGGCAGAGTACTTACCTTGCTACCCTTCCCCTGAAGGGACTGGACAATCATGTCACTGCCTTGGCTGTCTGGGGAGGGTGAGTAGCCAGGCATCAGGGTGCCCTGTGCATTCTGCTCACAGCCCTCTGCCTGGCTCAGTGCTATCTCCTGCAGTGACCGGTGTGCTTTTCTGGAGCAGGGCTGTGCCCCTAGAAAAGCATTGCCTGCCTGCTTGAAGTAGGAATCAAGGACTGGGGAGAAGTGACGTATGGATTGTAGTCCTAGCTGCTAAAATTATAGATCCAAGTGGTCTCTCCATGACAGACACATTTTGGCATTCATCCAATGTTTTTCTGTATGTAGCTGAGGTTGGTTACAAAGGAGGGCAGTTGTCATGAACAGGCAAAGTGCTAGAAGAAAGACTTAATGTGCTGGGCAGAAGGGGATGTACACTCAAACCAGCTAGGATGTTAAATGTCCCTGGATGGTCTGTATTGATCATTGCTTTGTTGGATGAATGCTTACCAGCTAGAAATGGGACAAAGACCAACATTTTACTCTCTGAAAACTGGCAGAGCTGCTGAGCAGAGGGCTGTAACTCACATGGGCTGTGGGGCAGGTGTCCTACTGTAAGGGTGACTTTTGAAACCCTTCAGTAGTATCTGCAGAAGATCCTGCCTTTCTGGCAGTGCTGTTTGATTGCGTGAGAAGAACCCTGATCAGACAGGCATGATCCTGAATCTGTCTTGAAATTAATGCAGCCTAATACAGTTACAATCTACCCGAACAAAACAAGCACCATCTTGTGCAACTACGTAAACCATAAACTTTTTTGGCAGGGCAGGTCTGGCATCTTCAGTGTCTGGAAAGCACCTAACATGCTGTGTGGGCTCCCTACTGTAATCCAACTTACAAATGCTAAAAAGGCTTTGATTTTTTTTTTCTTTGTAATAATATGGTTCTTGGCTTAATTTGGGTAGGCAAGAACTTCATAGACTGCATTGGGGTGCTCTGCATGTTTTCTCAGGCCCTCGTAATTAATCAATGTCAAGCTATTTCTCCGTCTATGAGGAGAGGCACCTGAGGAAAGCTCTTCCCCAGCCTTAGGTTTAGCTCATTTTGTCAGCTCTGAGAACAACTTACTGTTCTTAGAGATGCCCTTTGTGGAAGAAGGGGTGTTCCTGGTGCACGAAGCCCTTCTATACTAAGTATTTTGGTGCAGGCTGCAGAAGGCTTAAATAAGTTTTCATCACACAAGATGACTTTCAATAAGTTGGTAATATGGTTTGATGCTGGGAACCAGTGTTCTAGCTTTTTTGTTGCACCTCTGGGTAACTCTGGTCTGTGGAACTCAGCTTTTGACACAAGGAATTTGCAAGAAGTTTCATGCCAGTAGCTCAAGCCTCAAAGCTGTGATAAATGGGAGATGTGTGTGTTCCTTTTAAACCAGAATGGCTTCTGTGTTGAACTGAATATTGAATTGCTATATGTGCACCCTACTGTGCTATCAGGCAGCTCTGTTTTTAAAGTCTGTTTGTCCGTATAGACAGCTGAAAAGTGAATCTTTCAGGATCTCTGACATCACATGCTGAGAGGAGGCTTCAGCATCTTCAGTCTACTCCTTTTTGATGTATGTTGATGGTCACTGGTGATCTTTGCATTTTGGGGGTTACAGAAAGACATTACTGCAGCCAGAGCAATTCCAGGCTAATTTGTGACAGTCCAACCCCTGAAAAGAAAAAAATCTGGTCCAGCTTTATAGTGTTTTTATAGTCTAGTCCAGGTCTCTATAAACCACTTAAAATTGCCTTCAGGTTTAAATTTTCCAATTTCCCATTTGGAACAGGTGTTGCCAGGTTATGGCAAGTGTTGCAGAAAAGGAACAAAAACATTTTAAAAACACTGTGCTGGTACAAATTTTGGCGAGTCTGTGACAGATGACTTTTTTCAAAAAAGTTTGCTCCACCAGAAGTAAAACAAATTGCAAACCTTGCTTAGTTTTCACAGCTGTCATGTTTAAATAGGGTTTTTAGTAATGCATCTGTCTTCAAAAGATGCAGCAGTACAGAGTGAATATGCTTTTGCATGAAAATATGCAACTTATCAATTGTTTTTCATTTAATTGGGGAGATAAGGGGTGTGAAGAATTTCTTGTAATGTAAAAAAAAAAAACCCAAAGAAACCAAACAACCCAATTTCAGAGATATGTTTTCTCAGAGTGGCTAAAAACCAACTCAAACTAGGCTTCAGGCTATGTTTTTTCAACATTTTTAACCTCAAAGTATAGAGTAGACAGCTTTGTAGGAAACTGTAACACCAAGGTGATTATGGTAGTGACTCACACTTCCCTGTAAGGCATCCAGCCATCAACACACTTGGAGAGCTGTGGCTTTGTGCACACAGACAGGGTGTCAGTCAGTGCCCACTTGCCAGCCAGATCTGAGCTGCTGAGCTCATAACTGTTTTGACAGCGAGCTGGGATATCAGTGTATTGGAGAGCAGCTCTGGTCCCCTCAGGCTTGTGAGAGGCTTTAGAAATGGGAGCTTTGGAAGGGAAGGTGCAAGGCAGGTTTAACTTCTCTTTTCTTTGCTTAATCCTCATGGAACTTGTTTCAAGGGTCCCCTGAAATCTTCCAGTGAGCAGGTGGTTGAGTTTGGGTAATAGTTAAAGCTCTGACTGAGTAACTACTAAGCAGAGTAGAATGGGAAGTGAAAAGGGCCACTGCTGTTATGTCTTGCCAGAACTTTATGCTGGTGGTTGTGGAACAACAACTGTCAGTTGGTGTCCTCAGGAAGACAATATGAACTTGGAAAGGAGACCTGGGTGTTCCTATAAGGCAGCTCAGGTTACAGCAGTAAACTACTGCCAGATGTTAGGATTTGCAGGGAACATGCAGACAGAAGATGAGGACTCATTCATGTGCATTGTGGGTTTTCCCATCAGCAAAAATAAGGCAGAAGCCAAGCTGTATTCAGAGCAGGGAAACAGCAGTGACTGTGATATTGACAAAGTGGTCTGGGCAAGAAACTGGGAGGCTGGGGCTGTTCAAATTAGGAGACTGGCATGAAGTGCCACATTTATACAAAATGGGTTGTGTGCTAATAGAATGCTCAGGAAGAGAAGTTGAGAAAGATGACAAATTCAAACTTCTGAAAGGAAATAGGTTTCCACATAGTGTGCAATTCGATTGTGGGACGCATGGAATGCAATTGCCAGCTGTGCTGGATGTCATTAGGAAGGAGCAAAAGGTGGCTTTGGGAGTGTGCAGGTATGCTCTTGCAGGTGGTGTATCCACAGATGACATAAGCAATGCTTTAAAAACAAATAACTGATCACGATACGTGATTAATAAAGCTGGCCACGTGCATGATTCAACTACCAAGGCCAATCTTGATAGGTTATGTGAGTTTCTCTGTCCTTGGTAATAAGTTTCAAGTGCCTCTGAATAAAATTGTCTGGTAGCAGATACTGTTTGTAGCAAGGGCACTGTGCAAGCTCGACTGTTCTGACTCAGTATTGCCCTTCCCTTGTAGGTTATGTTTGGCTTTGCACATCTTACATTTTTAGAGGTGAGGCAGAGTGAGTAATGTTTCTGTTTTATTAAAGAAAATGGCATGGCAAAGACCCTTTAATTTTTTTAAAAGATGTGCGTGTTTCATTTGAAATTCCCTTTGGGCTAAGTCAGCTTTGGTAGGCAGCTTAAACTTCATTATAGGCCATATTGTTATTGTCATAAAACCAAAATACACTATGCTCTGTTTTGGGAAACCAAACAAACCCACTATTTTTTTTCTCCTTCCTTTTTTCACTTCCTTCAGTTTTTAATAAGCGACCGTGACAGAGACCCTCAGTGTAACCTGCATTGCTCCAGGTCCCAGTCCAAACCTCTCTGTGCCTCTGATGGCAGAACATACGAGTCAATGTGCGACTACCAGAGAGCCAAATGCCGTGAGTCAAGTCTGAGTGTGACACATCGTGGCCGATGCAAAGGTAGGTGTATTTCAGATGCCTCTGAGAGGAGAAATGGGAGCTCTACCTTGCAAGAAACTGAATTCTTAGACTCTTGAATTTATTACCATGCTCTGTGAATAATCTGATGTGGAGTTGTGCATTCATATGAGCGTGGGTATGTGAGTCTTGGTAGCAGAGTGAACACTAAGTAAGCACCCAAAGCAAGCACTTTAGACAGCAGAGTAAGAGCTGACCGAATTATCAATGAAAGAAGGCAAAGGAGCCACAGACATAACTGAAAAAGGGCTGAAATATGTCTGCAGACAGAAGCAACTGGTCCCATGGAAGTGCAAAATCAAATCCTGAAAGCAGACTTCTCCCTTGCTGCCTGTGCTGATGAGGAGCTGAGATACCTTTGACTGATAGGAATAGGGAGCGGGGAAGAACGTGGGATGCAAACTAGATGTCTGGTCCTTTTCAGACATGTTCAGCCTTTCTGCGCTGGGCCAGTTAAGAAGGGAGTGCGTAAAGGGCTTTACGTGGCTTTTTTTTTATGCCTCTTTGCTCTTACACATCTACTTGGAAATGCAGATACTGTTTCTCTCAATTTAGTCCTTCAGCATAGTCTAATGATGAAGCTGAAACTTTTCAAAGGAAAGGTGTCTTACCCCAGAAATGGTTTGCTTCTGCAGTTAGGTGAAAAATCAAGTGGAGTCCATTTTCTGAGAGCACAATTGACTCAGAGGGCAGATGGCACAGCTGTTTTTAGCAATTGGTAAAGTGACAGATAAAACTCATTAAAATCCATGTGAAAGGGTATATTGATATACAATTAAGCCTGACTTTTGCTTATGAAGGCTTTTTTACTATTATAAAAATGTCTTTGTCAGAATTTCTAGATCTAAAATGGAAATCCCTTTTCAATGTACTGACAGACTTTAGGTGAATTATGAGTGTGACCTCAAATACTGCTCTTTTAAACAATTTCTCATTGGATAAAAGCTTACTTGTATGATTTGTTGTTTGTCACCGCTGCTAAGTTGGTTTATGGCAACTTCTTTCTCATAGCATAGATAAAGGCCTTTTGATCAGGCTGATTTCTGAGTACTGGAAACCCAGAAGGTTTCTTCCCAGAGCCCAAGAAGTAGTTGGTCTGTTCTTGCAAGTGGTGCATTTTCGAGTATCGCAATAAAAAGTGGTAGGGTGGGAATCCTGTCTTTGCTTTCATCCCTTGAGCAGAGTGGCTTAGATAAACAGCTCCATAGCTGACACTGGCATACAAGCTGGCACTGTTAATCGCCCAGAACATGACATCTGAAATGCAGTACATCCATATGTTAATGTGTGTTTCTGGAAATGGAGAAAATGTTGATTGCCAGCCTACACAGCCTACTGTATATTATGATTGCAAAGAGTCCTAAAGAAGTAACTAAGGCTTTTGTCTTGAGTACAGGTATAGCATTGGTTCTTTCTGTTCTCTGAAACAGCTGAGATGTTTAGCTGCAGCTACCTGTGTTTCCTTTTTCCTCTTACCCTGTGCTAGTATACAGTACCAAGTAACCTGGAAGTGTTTGAAAATTGCAAGTCTTGCTTTTAACCCACTAACGCTCCCATGAATCTCTGGGAAGTAGGAATATTCTTTAAACTATCATATGCAAATTTAAGCTTGCTGCTAATTTCCATGTGTGCTGCTATTAAAAGGTATTTTGGTTTTCTAGTATCACTAGAAATATGACGTCTGTGCATAAAGGTGACTGTTCTTGGCAAATATGGGCAGTTGAGACAGGTGTGCCTAACTATGTGTGGTTGGCCAAGTCTGTGTTGTGTACTTGCACAAGGAAAGGTATCACCAGCAATGTTTGAGCACCTTCTACTGCAGTAGGGCACCAGCATACCCTCCTACCCATGCAGGAGGAATGAACAGCCTTTATTCCCCCTACATGACAGAGATGATCTACAGGAGAGCTCCTACAGAACTGTAAGGGATCCCATGGGCCATCAAGCTCAGTCACAGGTAGTTGTATCCAAGAATTTATCCATATGAAATGAGCAATTTTAACTTGTGCTTCCTTCTCTGGAGGGAGATAAGCAACAGGTAACTGAAATTAGTAAAAGAGAGAGCAAGGCATAGTTCTGCATCCCAGTTTACCATAAGCTTCCATTGTCATATGCTGATGACTTGAACTATGCTTGTGCCAAGGTAAACAGAATGGTTTCCATAGTGAGAACAGAACCTTTCTGATTCAACTTAGTGCTCTGCTCTCTCTCAAGAAACTAAGGACCTTTAAAGATGAAATCTTGCCAGCCCTTTGGGAACTATAACCCTTATTCAGCCCTCATTCCTT
Organism: Acanthisitta chloris; assembly: GCF_000695815.1. Taxonomy (NCBI): domain Eukaryota; kingdom Metazoa; phylum Chordata; class Aves; order Passeriformes; family Acanthisittidae; genus Acanthisitta; species Acanthisitta chloris. The sequence continues at coordinate 84,290 of NW_008660869.1, read as the reverse complement.
GCTAGCTTTCTCATGTGCTTTTCAACAAAATTCCTTCAGTGCTAAGTTATCTGAAGTCCCTCCAAACTCACACACATCACAAAGGGTTAAAAGTCAGGAGTAGCTTAAAATGATCGAACTATGATTTCTATGATAAATGGAGCCTCACTGATGAGATTCTAGAGAATAGTTCCAGATGGTGTAGCTGTACATAAAATACACAGCCAAGCACTCCTACCTGGATCTTTTGTCAGGAGGCATCTGAAGATCTGGTGTCAAGTAAGAGTTATACCTCAAAACTTTGAGGGGTGAAGGACAAATACTTGAGAGCTTGCCAAGACTCATTTATGCAGTGATTGGTATATTGGATATCTGTGACTTAGAACACATTTAAGTTCTGTGTTAACTGACTGGTTTCTAGGAACCAGCATGGGAGTGTTCTAAGAACTTTTCTTTAGGTTTACAATCATGTGGAAAGTCTGCTTAGATCGCAAGTCACTATGTAGAATGAACCTTTCTATGAGTTACTGGTGGAAATTGTAAGAGGGAACTTCAGCCCTTCTCCTGGGACACAGGAGGTGAACACAACTTTTGACTAATATACTGGAAAGGCATATCTCCTCACTAATGATGGGTTTGTTTGAAGATAATCTTTCTTTTCTACCTAGTATTCTCATGGGACAGGAGATGATGTTTTGAAGTTCTTTTTAGTCCACTTGCTCGATCCATGTGTTTTGTCTTTGAACTTTCTTCTTCCAAGTCAAGGGAGAATAAAGCATGTGCCTCTTTGTCAGCAGATAGTCAATAAAATCTAAAATATCTCTTTCAATCACTTTGCAAATTTAGGCCTGTTTTTAGGCATGCTTGAAATAAATTAGGGAACTCTGGAATAGAAATGGTATGTGGGTATCAAAGAAGGAGCAAAGTGCATCAGCATAAAAGGAAGACAATGGGACAACTGGCTGGATAGATGAGTGGAGAGCAGTGGATGTTGTCTACCTGGACTTCAGCAAGCCTTTTGATACTGTCTCCCACGATATCCTCACAGGCAGGCTCTGGAAATGCTGACTGGATGAGTGGACAGTGAGGTGGTTTGAGAACTGGCTGAACTGCAGATCTCAGAGGGTTGTAATCAGTGGTACAGAGTCTGGTTGGAGGCCTGTCAATAGTGGTGTCCCCCAAGATTCAATACTGTACCCAGTATTGTTTAACTTATTAATCAGTGACTTGTATGAGGGGGCAGAGTGCCTCCTCAGCAAGTTTGCTGATAGCACAAAGCAGGGAGGAGTGGCCCCAGAATGCTGTGTAGCTCTTCAGAAAGCTGGAGGGGTAGGAAGTGGAATCTTTTGAAATTTAGCAAAGGAAAGTGCAGGGTCCTGCACCTGGGAAGGAATAACCCCATGCACCAGTACAGGCTGGGGCTGACCAACTGGAAAGCAGTTCTGTGGAGAAGGGTCTGAGGGTCCTGACAGAAACAAGCTGTCCCTGAGCCAGCAGTGTATCCTTGTGGCCAGGAAGGCCATGTGGACACTATCCTGAGTAGTGTGCTCCAAGGGACCCTGCTTGAGCAGAGAGGTTGGACCAGATGACCTCCAGTGGTCCCTTGCAACCTGAACCATTCTGTGTACATGAAAGAAGCTGGAGATTCTAGGTGTAGGAGTTGTCATAAATGAAATGGGAAACAGTGTGGAGAGTGGAGAGTGATTGATACCCTGTAGAGCACATGGGCATATTTTTGTAGTTTGCTCAGGTTCCATTTTTGCCTGTTTTGTGCAAAGACACAAATAATTGGCTGGAGTGAATGGATGTGAATCTGCTGATTTCAGTGTAGCTGGACTGCTTCATGGCTGGTAGGGAACTGGCCTGTATGTGAGAAAGTTACTTAATGGAACTGGAAGTAGTTAAACTGGATCAGTTTTTGCCCTTTGAGCTTTTAACACAAATATAGTAGAATTTCTGTGGTTGCATTGTATCAATTTGGTGTGAGTTATTATGTAGATGGCTAGAGATGTTTTACTTTGTGCTGTTAGGATAGCTTGGGTCTTTATACCATGATGTGTGATGTCAATATTGCCTCTGCCTGTTGAAGACAGGATGCTGGAATTCTTGGAGCCTATTCAGGAGTGCACTGTATATATTATGAGGGACACGGTGGTCTTGTTTGAATAAGCTCTTCATGGATAAGATCAGCCATGGTAACTAGCCAACTTCATTGCAAAATCCAAAATTATGTGCACCTGCATTCTGCAGATTAGTCCAGGGATGTCAAAAGCTTCACTTGTAGTTAACAATCTCCTAGTTGCCAGCTGCCAGCTTGAAAATTAATTTTCTTTAAAAGGCAGCTTTCTGAGCTACAGTAAATCTGTCCGAAGTTTGAAGATATTTAAAGTAAAATTATTAAACAGGTCTGCTTTCAAAAAAAAGTCATCCTGTTTTGGTTTTTCACCTAATGTAAGGGAGGGAAGAATGTCCAATTTTGTCTGGACTGTGAAACTGGAATGCATCAATGCCATTCTGTTTTATAAGCATGGTGTTTGAAATTCCAGAGAATATTTTTTTAAAAAGGGGAGAAAAACTGCTGAAACACTCAGGTAAGCAATCAAAATGCAGACTACGGTGTATGAACCTATGATCATAACATCAGGCCTTAGTAAAATTTGTCATGCATCTTACTTGGGGTGAGCTATTTGACAGCTACTTTTTAATGCTTGGCACTTATGTAATATTTTACGTTTTCTAATTAGCAAAGCAAAAAAAGCAAAGTGAAGTCATCCCACTAAAATCACATGTTGGTGCAAACATTATAAAAATACCAGGCTGTGGAGCGAGGAAGAGAAGGATTGACAGTCCTTTTAAAAATAAACTGATAAATGTTGATATTAAAGGCACTGTTTTTACTGGAACTGAACTGTGAAAGACAGATGAAAAAGATAGCAGTATGTACACACCTCTCCACCCAGTGTGGTGGTTGTTCCAAGTCAAGGCTGTAAAAGGATGACCTTTGGAAATCAACAAGGGAGGATGGGAAAAGCGATCAGACCTAAGTGTTCATGAACAGGGGAAAAAACTGTCATCTTTGAACCTCAGCAGCAATTTGTGGCGTCATCACTTTGAGCCAAGGGTTGAATTGCAGAAGAGGATGCTGCAACAACAATCACCTCTTGAACACTGTGGTGTAGTGGTGGTGTGTTAAGCAGTGTGGTCTGCTGAGTGATAGTAGAGAGTTCAATCTATAAAGGCCAGTTAAAATTGTCAGGACAGACATAGTCACCTTAGCAGTAATGTGTTTATATTACCTTCTCTTTATAGTAAGGGCTTGATTGTGTGCATGTTTCTCTGCTCGTTAGACAAATTGGACAAAGATCTGAGTCTAGGCTCGTAATGTATTTGTACTATAGGAGATACCACAAAACATTGTGCCCACCAGTTCTGTGTTGAAGCATCCAGTTTCAGTCATGTAGTTGAGTAGGCCAGTACTAAAGTAGATGCTTTGTGGAAGTACTTTAGGCTTCTGGTTTATGTTCAGGAGAGGAACTGGATATGCCTGTCTGTGGTCTTGTATCCTCAGATGGAGAGACTAGAAGACACTTTCATTTGGGAATTTGTGCTTTGATTGTCATGTAAGAAATTAGCAATTTTTTTCCTCAAGTCCATATGTGCACAATCTATGCTAATTTTTATCTTTTTTTGCTACTTGGTTGTCTCCTGTGAAGCTGAAGTTGAATGTGTTTTAAGTCAGACAGCTAGCTATGAAACAAAGTGCAGCCACACCATCTGGTTTTGTAATAATGTCCTGTGCCATGCCAAGCAAGATTAGACTCTTAAGCTTGAAAAGGCAATCAGCAGGTGATAGGTGTTCCTGTTAACAGCATTGCCAGAGCTTCCTTTTCAGCTGAAAGAAAGAGCACATGTTGGAAGGGTTAATTGGCAGGACTGTTCTCTACTGGAGATCTGTAAACAAGGTCTGATCATCTGGTCACTTGGCAAGCAAGGGAAAAGGAAATTCCAAGTCAGAGGTTATATCATGGCTAACTAGAAAAATAAATACTGCTTCTCTAAATATAGTGTAAATTTTATTCAAGTCTTTTCATTCCGTAACAATCTTGCTCTTTATACAGGTGCATTATAGCACATGGAGCTTTGATCTCAGGTGGGCCTAAGGGTATTGTGCAAACACCCCACAAACAAATTAATCTAAAGATGAGTGACATGGGATCAGAAAGGACATGAGGTCACAGGGAGGTGAGGTGACAGACTTGTAGTCACTGAGTGGTCAGTGGCAGAGTTGATATAGGCATTCTTGCTTTCTAATGCAATGCCTAAGCTACTGGCATCTGTACTGCATACTATTGCTATGAATCATTACTTTTTCCAGAGAGAAGTGTTTGATTTTCATAATTTCAGAAGACTTGTGAAATCCTTCTTGGGGAAAAATGTGATATGTTTAAAATGAAACAGTTGGCAAACGGGAAACTTAGTCTCTTGAGTCATCAGTTACGTAAATAAAGTACTCTGCTTGAAAACATTGGTCTATGTCTTTATCAAAACTACTTGCAGCATTGTCATTGATTCCTTATCTTGATATGCTTAGATGGAAGTTGTTTCTATTGCCATGCAATGTGAATTCAGCTGATCTGAAAACCCAGATTGATTTTTCTAATTCAGTGCTGGTATTAGTGATTCTGTTGTCAAAGTTCATGTCATCTGTGAAGCTGAATATGTGATCATCAGGGATCCCATGGAATTTTTTGTTAACCAGTATGATTTTCATTCCTGGTAGAATGCAGATTCAATCTTGGTCACTCTCTGGTGCTGCTGAAAGATCCCAGTGATCAGATTTTGCGGTTTCTGCACTGAAAATCTTTCAGTCAGTGGATTCATGGGAAAAGGAAGAAGTTACTAGTCTGTGTGTCAGAGTGCCATGGAAACAGATGTTTGCTATTTTTCTCTTTCTAGACTGAACAGCAGTACTGTTAGACCTCATGTTTTCAAATGTAAACACTGAGACAGTTTGTATCTATCTCTTTGACCCATCAGTCATCAGTGTTAGACTTATCTGGGTATACTTTGTAACAGGGAGCTGGACCTGGAAGGGATTAAGGTCATGCTGCACAGTGCCATCATCTGAAGTAAGTGCAGAGCTGAGATCTTAACCCGTTCAAACTCTGCTTGCAGAGCAATGTTTTTTCTTAGCATCAAAGTGAGTAACTCAGAAAGCTGCAATGCACACCAGGCTGTAGGCACTGGAACTAGAGGTAGAAGCTGAGTTTCAGGAAAGCAAGGGAAACAGCATAGCCACCTTATCTGAACCACACAAAAGTGGAAGTTCAGATGAGTGACTGGCTATTTTAGCATCTTACTGGAAGAGTTGCTCAGAGAAGAAGCCTTGCTGGGGCCATCCCTTCTTCCATATTGTTCGCTGCTGGGCCTGAATTAGAATTACTTGGTTTATGCTCAACCATCCAGTTTCAGACTGTTAATGTTAACACATTCAGAAAGACCTTTCACTGCATGGACATTGTGTTCCAGCACTTGGTGAAAGAAGCTTCCAGAGTCCTTGGATGACCATGTCAACTATTGACCAGGAAATTAGGCAGCTCTTCATTAACTGGCTTGTAGTTTGATTGTCTAGGTTCATATTTGTGTTTGGGATCATGAGTGCTAACTCCATATCTGCCTTGTGAAGATAATGGTAATGATGCTTTATTTGTATGGGATTTTTTTGCCTCTCATCTGTGTGGTGCATCTGGTAGCTTTTTGAATAGGCCAAATGATGCTTGCAATGTAAATGCATTTTGCTTTTCTCCTTGTAGATGCTGGCCAAAGCAAGTGCCGATTAGAGAGAGCTCAAGCACTGGAACAGGCAAAGAAGCCCCAGGAAGCAGTCTTCATCCCAGAATGCAATGAAGATGGATCATTCACGCAGGTAAAATTTGTTTGCTTCCTTCAGCGAGGCTTCTGGTGTCTGGGAGATTCACAGCTAAGGCATGAGCCAAGTGATGACAGTAGCACCAGTGCACACTATGACTCAGTTACTCAGATGCAAATGATGAAAGCTGGGGAATTGTTTAAGCAAATGGAAGCTTTGCTTCAGTCACAATACCTTGAAAGACACATACATATGCAATAGCATCCAGCTCTGAAGTAGGACAGAAATGAATGGCATTAACCTTCGGCATTGCACAGAAACACAAACAGTTTCAGGGGAGGTCAATTTTTTCATGAAGAGGAGCTGTAAAATGAGTGGTAGCTTACATGGAACAGGGTGGACCCAGCTGATTCCGCAGTTACCTGTGCCTCATCTATCCCAGCAAAAGAGTATTCAGCCTCTAATTTAGCCTCTTCCATCGGCAGGGTATTTGTGCTCTGCCCTGTTGTGGTTTGGGTTTTTAATTCTTCACTGTTCACTTGCTGAAGTTTGCCAAAGCAGGGTAGAAATGAAGAGTGATACTTGGTTCTGTTGTCACCAGCATATTGAGTAGTGTCCCTGTGGTAACTGAACTGGCAGTTACAAATGGCTTGTGGGCAGTTTCCTAACAGGTAGGAGGGTTATGCTGTCTGCTCAGTTTTGCATGTATCTCAAAAGTCAAAATCCTGCAACCCTGATGACCTCTACTTCGTGAAATTAGGCAAATTACAGAACTTTGTTTTGCCTTAGCTGCAATAGATGTAGCACTGCTCTAGACATCTTGTTCCTCATAGGAAATGTGGGATACATTGGTTATTGTTTGCAAAATCTTTTGAAGGTAAAAAAAATAAATTAAAAAATACAATCAATATTGGCTTCAAAAAGATGAAAAAGGCAAAGAGCTTTGGGTTTTGTTCAAACATTCTGTCATGCCTGGGGGAATAGGAGAGGAAAGATTTTTTTTTGTGATAACCCACCAAAAAATTTTATTCCTCTCCTCAGCCTTACCCTCCCATTATCTGGTGTGTGGGAGTATTTTTATTTTGTTTTCTTAATGGTGAATTGGGATAAGTTCTATCCATCCTGCCAAGTTTGCATGCTTCTTATGGAGCAGCATTGTATTTGTGTACAGTGTGGACCATCTTGGGAAGGTGAGGGTAAGAGAAGATGGCTGCAGTTTCTTGCAGTTTAACTACACTTTCAATTGGTGAAATTTTTTTTTTTTGATGTAGAACTCAGGCTATGTTGACACTGGAGGAGAATGCTTATAAAAGCTAGCACAGTGGGCCAACTAAGTGTTCCATGTTAAACTTTTCAGTTAAAGAAAAAATGGGGAAAGAAAGCTGACTTTCAAATGCCTATCACCTGTCTGTCAACCTCTTGGAGAGCAAAGTAGGGTTGCAGGTGAATTTTTTATCCTAAAAGCTGGACTGATAGTGTAGTTGATAAAGCTTTGTTTCAAACAGGTTTATTTAGAGGTTGCTACCTCTGGATTGTGGAGCAGTCCCTGGACTACTTTTCCTGCACATTGCTTGGCCAGTGCTGGTTGCCAGTTGAGAGGCAGCATGAAACTGCTTACAAAAATAGTGTTTTCAGCTGGTAATCAAGTGGTATTTCACATTGCTCCTCCATTCAGTTCTATCTGTGAACACTAAAGTGCTTTTGTTTTACCTGGCATGTTGAAGGAAGCCTCTGATCTCTTTGTAACTAGAATTAGCTGAAATTAATATAATTCCTTGGATTGTAAAAATACTCTGCATTCCATATACCTCCCAAACCAGCTACATTGCAACATTTAAGGTCATTGTCCTTGCGTAAGATTCAAATGAAAAATAATGTCTGAGGGAGCTAACTAGTTTCAGCCCTGCATTTGGGACAAATACTTCCTTTAGCTCCTGGTCCAAATTAATTAAACTTTGATTTTTAAAAGGATGTATAAAAATTAGCATTTTGTTGAACAGTCTAAACAGTTTTTGCTTCCAGCTTTTCCTAGGCATGACTAGTTAGAATAGGTTTTGTGTACTGCATGAAGAGGAGCAGATTTGTCAATTCACTGGTTGTCTATAACTGTTTCTATGCATCATGTGTGCTGCTTCTCTTATTGTTGAATTTGTGTATTGCAAAGATCTTATCAAATCCCTTTTTAGTGCTGCTTACACGTCTGAAAATGTGATAGGATTTGTAGCATGGAAGAGGTGGTAGCATTGCAGGCATGATGGGATGACTGTAAATGGGAGCAGACCTGATATAATTGCTCTGGAATGGCTTTTTTTATATTTCAGTCTGTGTGGAATATTACTTCCTATAACAAAAGTTTTCTGCACTTAGACCAGAGTAATATAAGCAGGAAGATAAAATTTGAGTTATTTGCAACATAAGAATGTTTGTTAGATGTGAGTAATTTGATTAATTGTATAAACTTAGGTCACAAACTGTTGTGCAAAATCGGACATGACTAAAACCAGTTTCTGTTCCCAAGACTTACTTTTGCCTTTTTGCTGTTATGCTGTATTTAGCATAAATGCCATTCCCTTTCCATGCTGCACTTAACCTGCTGTGATCTGTTCTTCATAAACAACAGGCTCTAGTGGGTAATCTGCACACTTTCCTTTGCTGCCTAGTGCCATTGGGCTTGTTGCCATGGGCTGAGAGAGACTTGCATTCTTCATAGTTTTCCCCCAAGCAGTTTTTTAGAAAAGGTTGCTGAGGTTTTAAATGGGATCCGTTTCAGACAGATTAATATGAACATGAATAATGTTAATCCTGCCTTGGGGGCGTAGTTTTGTGGGACTTTGTGGTATGTCTTGCAGTTTGCTGCCACCTTCCACTGTCTAGCTGCGGTTTCTTTTCCTCACAAGCCTGCATAAAAGTAGCTGAAAGCAAGTCTCCTTGGAGGGCTTCTTTGAGTTTAGGGTTCTCAAAATGCAGCTGCTGGTGTATTTACAATGTAGCACTGAGATTTCTCTTAAAGAGAGTGCCATCTGTCAAATCTGTCGTCTTATGACAGGGTAAGTGAGTGGGCTGACTATCAGAGCAGGTTTCCGTTATCAGATAGCTTCCAGAGCACTCCCACATCTGGTAATATAAGTCTGTTTGGTCAGAGTGATCTACATTATGATACATAGCAATAGTTTCACTCCGTGCTGTGCTATGCAGATTCAACGGACTGTTTTCTCCTGAGTTCCACAAACAGAGCCCTTCCTAAAGATGTGGGGAACTCTTTCAGCCTTCAGTGTCTTTGTGATCCAAGTCTGTTCCTCTGCATTGGCTAGTGTAGCATGATGCTGGGCAGAATTACCAACTCATTTCTTAATGCAGCATGGTGCTGCAAGGCACTCTGTAGACATGTCTCACGTTCCCTGAATGCTGTCTATTATTCCATTATTCAGTGCTCTTAGTCTAGCAATAATAAACTCTCAAGGACTTAACCTCTTCTTTCAGAAGACAAGAGCGCGGTCTGTCTCACTAGATTAAAGAAACTCATCATAAAGCATCTGAGCTTCAATTAGTAGATGATTCTAGATTTTTTTTTTTATTAGAAGGCATCACTTCTCTAAATCACAGAATAATCAGAATAGGAAGGGACCCTTGAGGGTCATCTAGTCCAACTCCTGGCCCTGCACAGAATATCCCTGAGAATCACACCATGTGCCTGAGACCATTGTCCAAACACCTCTTGAACTGGCTTGGTGCGGTAATAATTTCCCTGGGGAGCTGTTACAGTGCCCAGCCACCCTCTGGGTAAAGATTCGTTTCCTAATATCCGACCTAAACCTTCCCTGATGCAACTTCAGACCATTCCCTTGGGTCCTGTCAGTGGTTGCCAGAGAGAAGAGCTCAGTGCCTGCCCTTCCACTTCCTTTTGTGGGGAAGTTGTATACAGTGATGAGGCTTCCCCTCAGTCTCCTCCAGGCTGAACAGACCAAGTGATCACAGCTGCGCCTCATATGGCTTCCCCTCAAGGCCCTTCACCATCTTCATTGCCTCCTTTGGATGCTTTCCAATAATTTACTATTTTTCTTATATTGTGGTGCCTGAAACTGCACACAGGACTCGAGGTGAGGCCACACCAGCACAGAGCACAGCAGGACAATCACCTCTGTCAACAAGCTGGCAATGCTGTGCCTGATGCACCCCAGGACACAGTTGACCCTCCTGACTGCCAGGGCACACTGCTGACTCTTATTCAACTTGCAATCAACAAGGACCCTCAGGTCCCTTTCCCTGGCACTACTTTCCAGCATCTCATTCCTCAGTTCATACTTACAGCCAGGGTTGCCCTGTCCCAGGTGCAGAATCCAGCGCTTGCCCTTGTTAAACTTCACATGACTGCTGATTGTTCATCTCTCTAATTTGTCTAGGTCTCTCTGCAAGGCCTCTCTGCCTTCAAGGGAGTCCCGCTGTTCACATGGCTTCCCCTCAAGGCTCTGCACCATCTTCGCTGCCCTCCTTTGGACTCTCTAATAAATTAATATCTTTCTTATATTGTGGTGCCCAAAATTGCACACAATATTCAAGGTGAGGCCACACCAGGATGTAGTAGAGTGGGACAAACCTCCCTTAACTGACTGGCCTTGCCTGATGCACCCCAGAACACTGCTGGTTGGCCCTCCTGACTGCCAGGGCACACTGCTGACTCTTATTCAACTTGCAATCAACAAGGACCCTCAGGTCCCTTTCCCTGGCACTACTTTCCAGCATCTCATTCCTCAGTTCATACTTACAGCCAGGGTTGCCCTGTCCCAGGTGCAGAATCCAGCGCTTGCCCTTGTTAAACTTCACATGACTGCTGATTGTTCATCTCTCTAATTTGTCTAGGTCTCTCTGCAAGGCCTCTCTGCCTTCAAGGGAGTCAACAGCTCCTCCCAATTTTGTATCATCTGCAAATTTACTTAACTGTCCTTCAAGTCCTGCGTCCAAGTAATTTGTGAAGATATTGAAGAGCACTGGGCATAAGATGGAGCCCTGCAGAACCCCCTAGTGACTGGTGCCAGCCTGATGTGATCCCATCACCATAACCCTTTGTACCTGACCTGTGAACCAGTTGCTCATCCATCACATACTGTTTGTCCAATTCTGTGCTGGACATTTTGTCCAGAAGGATCTTGTGAGAGAAAATATCAAACGTTTTACTGAAATCTAAAAAGATTACATCAGCTGCTTCTCTTGATCAGCTAGGTGGGTTACCTTGCCATAAAAGGAAATAAGGTTTGACAAAGCAGGACTTTTCCTTCATGAAGCCATGTTGGCTGTGTCCAATGACTGTATTGTCCTTCAGATGTTTTTCAGTACCTTCCAGGATAATATTTTCCATGACCTTACCAGGTACACAAGTGAGGCTAACAGGTCTGTAGTTACCAGGATCATCCTTTCTGCCCTTTTTGGAAATCAGGACAATATTAGCCAGCTTCCAGTGGAGCAGGACTTCTCCAGGTTCCCAAGTTCATTGAAAAATCATAGAAAGGACTCACAATCACATCAGCCAACTCCTTAAGTGTTCTCAGATGAACCCCATCAGGCCCCATAGATTTGTATGGATCCAACTGGAGCAGCAGATATTACAGCATTAGAGACAACAGAGAGTATTATGTTCTCACCATCATTGTCCTCTAGGTCAGTGCTGGGCCCCCCTTGGCCTGTCTTCAGTGTTGAAGACAGAGGTGAAGAAGGCATTAAACATCTTTGCCTTGTCTATGCCCCTGTTTGAGGTGACCATCTCCATCTTGTAATGGGCTGATGTAGTTTCTATACTGCCTTTTGCTATTAATGTACTTAAAGAAATTTTTATTGTCCCCCACAGCACTGCCAGCTTCAGCTCCCATTGAGTTTTGGCCACACAGATTTTTCTCCCTGCAGCTACATCTCTATATTCATCCCATGTCACCTGACCCTGCTTCCTCTGAGTATACACCATCCTTTTGTGTTTGAGCTCCAAAAGAAGATTCCTAGTCAGCCAGGCTGGCCTTCTGCCTCATGTGCTGGACTTCTGACATTTAGAAATCGCCTGTTCCTGTGGCCTTAGGAGGTGGTGACTAGCACTGATGCACCCCAGCACCTGCAAAATTGTTTTCCCAGGGGACCTTACCCGCCAGTTTCCTGAGTAGTCCGAAGTCTGCTCTCCTCATGCCCACGGTTGAGATTGTATTTTTGCAGCCAGGCTGGCCTTCTGCCTCATGTGCTGGACTTCTGACATTTAGAAATCGCCTGTTCCTGTGGCCTTAGGAGGTGGTGACTAGCACTGATGCACCCCAGCACCTGCAAAATTGTTTTCCCAGGGGACCTTACCCGCCAGTTTCCTGAGTAGTCCGAAGTCTGCTCTCCTCATGCCCACGGTTGAGATTGTATTTTTGCTGGCACTTTTTCTCCTGTCAACAGAGATGTTTAACTCAATTGCTTTAACTATGGCGGCTGGCCTTCTGCCTCATGTGCTGGACTTCTGACATTTAGAAATCGCCTGTTCCTGTGGCCTTAGGAGGTGGTGACTAGCACTGATGCACCCCAGCACCTGCAAAATTGTTTTCCCAGGGGACCTTACCCGCCAGTTTCCTGAGTAGTCCGAAGTCTGCTCTCCTCATGCCCACGGTTGAGATTGTATTTTTGCTGGCACTTTTTCTCCTGTCAACAGAGATGTTTAACTCAATTGCTTTGTGGTAACTATGGCCAAGCTGGACACAGATCACTACTTCGCTCACGTGGCTCTCTGTTAACAAGCAACAACTGCAAGAGGTCATAATTCCTAGGTGGCTCCCTTAGTACCTGCATCATGAAGATGTCAGCCAGGGGTTTTAGAAATCTTGTTGTCCTGTTTGTGCCAGCTGTATGGTGTTCCCAGTTAATATCTGGCAAGTTGAAGTCTCCCATAAGGACAAGGGACATGAATTTGTAGGCATAACCCTGTTCCTCAGAGAATAAGTCATCAGCCTCATCATCATGATCAGATGGTCTATAGTAGACTCCCGCAATGATATTTGTGTTGTCACTTGGTCCTTACCCAGAGGCTCTCAGTGATGCCATTGCCAGCTGCAAGCTCCGTACATTCCAACCCCTTGGCTACGTATAATGCCAACCCCCCACTATCCATGCCTATCCCTCCAGAAGAGCCTGTAAACACCCAGCACGGCACTCCAGTCACAGGACTCTACCATGAGTCCCGTGACTGTTGCTGTAGCTCTGTGAGTACTGCTCTGCAGGTTTGTCTGCTACTTAAATCTTTGCTTTCTTCCTGCAGCTTTCACTCTGTTTGTTGTTTGTATGTTGTAATAAAGATAAGCCATGAATGGGTAAGGAAGCAACTACTTTGGTTATATGTGGTATTTCTTCAAAGAAGTACCAGTTGAGAGAGCAAAGGAGCAGATTCTTAAGGTGGGAGTGACATACTGAAGGAAAGTGACAATGTAAGATCATTCTTAACCTTAAAATGTCATGTTCTATATCAGAAGCAGAAAGCCTCTCTTGGGGACCCTTCTGAACTAAAAATGGTGTATGTGTCAGTGTGTGTGATGGGAATGCCTTTGACCATGGCTAAGATTCTTTTGTTTCAAATTAATTTTTTTCCCTGGTTATATGAATAGTGAAATTCTTGTGGAGCAAGCATTTCTTGACTAGTGCATACACTTGAGAGAGGTGGCTGCTGCATAAAGCCCTGGTGGGAATATTTGCACAACACTGTTTGTGAAGAATTAAGTTATGGGCAGAGAACAGAAAAAATGACAAAAATTATTTAAGGAGTTGCAGTCCCAAAGAAGCTCAAACATAAGATGCAGACTGAGTCAGCTGACTCTTAATCTAGCAGAAAGTATGACAAGGTTCAGGGTCTAAGCATTACAGCAAGACATGTAAACCAGAACAGAGGCATCACCATTTAGAGTTAAGATAAATAGCCATCAGGCCAGTGTTCTGATTGTGCACCACTAGCTTGGGTTCAGAGGACTTTCTAGCTGAGCCTCAATGGTTTGTACAAAGGAAAGGCTTGATGAAAGAATTGCTGTTTGACACTGGCTTCTGCTCTCTGGGTCAGACTAGATGGCCTGCTGGCTTGAAACTATTTATTTAGCTGTTTTTAGTGTTTACAAGGAGCACCTGGGTGCAGCCAGGATTTGGAGACTTGCCTCGTGCTGTGAGTGTGGGCAGTAGCTCTGCTGACTGCGCTCATCCTCAGCAGTGCTATTCAAAAATTGGATGTGTTTTTCTTCTCTCATAGAAGTATTGCTTTAAATGCAGAAGGAATGTTTTTCTTCCCTTCTCACTGCCCTCCCTTATGGAAAGAGACAGGAAATGTTTGTTTGATCTGTGATGGGATAGGAAGCAGTTACCAAACATTTCATCTGAACAGCAAGCAGTGAGGCTAGTCTGAGTGCTGCCACTCCTGTGCTCAGCCCAGTGCTTGTCCAAGGTGCTTTCAAGCCTCTTACAGCAAACTAGCCCTTTGTGTAACTCCATAGAGACTGGTTTCAACCATTGCAGAATTGCTGCTTTGCCTCTCTACTCTGCATCATATAGGTACATAAAATTTCTCTCTGGCTTGCAGTTTAGCTTTCAGTAACAACCCCTTGATCCTCCTTTGCCAAATAAGTATAAAAGGATGTTGTTTGCTTGGTGAGAAGCTTTGGACTGCTTGGAAATTGATTCTGACATTGACAGTGAGATACTGAGGAAACCCAAACTGGCTTTTTTTCCCCCTCAGGTGCTTAAGAGGCAGAGTCATCTGCCAGTGACTACTCTTAATGTTTTCATATTGTGATGAATTTGATAAGAGCAGGTATTTACTCATATTACTAGTGTATTAGCTGCTGTTCGATTTCACATGTGGTAGTGGCAGGGTGTCATAGAGGAGCTGCTGCTTCACTTTTAATTTGGGTGGTGGTGGCAGAGCAATTTTTGTGGTGCTTGTCCCTCATGCTTTTCATCCTTCAGTTAAGACAGAGGTGAGATGTCCTATCTCTCCATGAAGAATGGGAACAGTGTTCTCCTCTGCGATCAGGGATTTGGCTCCTTGCAGTGCTTTGAACTGCAATTTGATGTTTTAAAAGTGTAGATGTTGAAGACCTCAACATGATTTTGAAGACCTCAAATGTTTTTTATAGGTTTCGTCTGATTATGTAACTTAGTGTTCATCTGTTGGATAGGTATATATGTTAATTTGAGATGTCAAACTCTGTCATGTGCCTTTCCAGCAGTAATGGGCATTCTGTAGCTGCAGCTTGATTAGCAATCAAGTTTAGTATATGATTGATAATGTATTCCCTCTGACACAATGCTTAGCTTTAGAAGACTGAAAGTCAAAATAGTCAAACACTTTTTCTAACATGTATTTTGATAAAGTCAAAATTAACTTGATAACTGAAGATTAGAACTGTGCAGTAAATGTCATGCTTACACAGTTACACTTCTGATTGCAACAGTGTGTAAACATCTCGTTACTATAGGAGTAGGATTAAAATGTGGTTGAATTTCAGGTTGAAGATTTAAATTTGATTTAGAAACTAAAGCCCAAACCTAAGATAACTGGAAAAACTTCAAGATTCCTCACTATAGGTTCTCTGAAATAATTGACATTTTAGATTTGTTTACATGCAGCATTTAGAAACAGTATTGGATTAACTACTGCCTTACATTTTTCCAGTGTCATACCAGCCCTATGTAACTGATGAAAACCTTTCCACCCCAGCCTTTAAGCTGCAAACTCCAGGCTGTAGGCCACTGCTGTTATGATACCTAAATATGCTGAGACCTGGTCATGTATCCTGGTGAAAGGTGGAGTCTCTCAACATGAAGACATTCAGGAAAAAAAACAACTGCAGTGATTTGTGATTTTTGAGGTTTCTGAAGTGTCTCTTCATGGGTAGCTGTCTGGCCTTTAGGATAAGGGCTGCAGTTTAACTGCAGATGTTATCTGTAGTAGGGAATTCCTTTGGTACTGCAGTATAACATGTGGTTGTGGTTGTGAAAGTGCTGTCAATTTCAGATGTTTAAAATTTTATTTTAATGGCAATGTGGGGTAAGAAAGGATCATGGGATACCAGTACTTGACCAGCATTCCTTAACTTAGTTATTTACAAAATTACTTCACTTTTATGGATGTAATGTGCTTGGCTTGCATGAATGAGTGTATGTAATTGGTGGCTCTCCACTGAAGTGAGTTACCTAACATACTCTTAGTTAATGCTTCTATCCGAAATTTGTCAACACATTTTTTGGACTCCTCTGCCATGTACTTTGTTATTTTTCTGAAAGCTTGGCTGAAGGGCTATCAAGTTAGTAACACTTGGATTTTTTTAAATGCTGGGTACTCTGGATATTTTTAAGTATAGTGTAACGTGGAATTCTCTTACCTTAAAAATTCAAGACCTTATAACGGAATTTAGCTTCATCTCTGAGTAGGATTTTTGCAGTTAATGCTCAGATGTAAAGACAGCTTCTTGTGTTGTTGGGAATGCAATATTCTGTGTGTGATCAGCAAAGATAAATACTAAACGCAAACTCAAGTAGTTTCATCATATTTGTTTTGAATGTTCAGTTGAGTCGACTGAGCAATAAGAAATATTTTCTACTGTGATTATTGCTATTTATAGTTGTAGTACTTTTGAGCAATTTGCAATCAGTTTTGTAATATATCAAGAGAATAAAAATGAAACTGCAGATAGCAGTGACAGTGACTGTAGTAACATGGGTACATGAGATTACTGTTGATTTTGGCTGCTAAAAGTGAATGCTTGAGGCGAAATGATTGATTTGCACTTTAGGAAAACCCAGGATAAACACAAGGTGTACCGTGTTATAATTGCTCTTAGATCACGTTTTATGTGATAGTCAAAGCCTTTTAAACAAACTGTCATTAAGTCTCTGAACAAACTTTGCTACCTCAGGGCATCAAAGCCAGCTGTCAGCAAGGGGAATGACTGGTTTAGCTCTGAAGGATCCTTAATGAAGGGAATGGCACAAACACCCCATCACCTCTCTTGTGTGAAGAGGACTGGAATGGGAAATTGGCTTCAATTAGCTTGTTTGGAAAAAGGGAGAATGGACAGAATTCATTTTGCAAGTAAAATAAAAAGGTGGTTTCTGAAGTGATCTTATTTTATGGCTTATTTCAGAAATGTATCGAAGGAACCATCTCAGACATTTCTATACCATTTCAAGATACTGTTGTGCACACTTAACCACAACTGAAAATGTGTTTGCTAGAAAGGAGTTTTAAACCTGTTAGTATTTACACAGATGCCTGTATGATAATTTACTTTTGTCTCAAGGCCTATCAAAGGCATCCTGAATTTCATTCAAATGCTGACAACTCTGAAAGCTGAGGCAAAGGCTGTATTTAGATTTAAGCTGAATGAAACTAGTGCCACTGAACTAATATCTGCATAGATGTTACTAAGATCAGTCTGCTAGATCAGGATTTATCTGTTCACACTCTAGAGAGAACTGAACTATATCTGAACTAGTCATTCTGGTGCCTTTTTGTGCAAAAGGAAGGAACTGGGCAACTCTATGCTCAGTTCAGAAGCAGAGCTTTGAAGTTAAGCAAGATGAATCTTACACTGTGTGCCATTTGACTCATTAGAACCTTCATCAAATATTCTTAAGTTCTTGTCAATATATGAAGAACAAGCATCTTAGATCTTGCTCCTGCTGTGTAGTTTGACATAGTAACAGAATAGGGCTTAAATCTATCTGGAGAAGGTTTGTTAACATAACAAGTCAGTATTGCATTTTTCCAGCCATGTGTACTGAACAAAATGCTCTTGGAATGCCCATAGACATTGCTCTTAAGCAGTGGCTGTGGAATTTGGGCCAGGTTGACCTTTCCATAACCCAGCTGGGGTGCAGTGGGACAACTATTTAATGGTAAATAATAAATGGGATTTAGCAGAGGGTGGAATGAGCTGAGACACAATTGCTGCATCCTCCAATGAAAGTATTTTCAGATGACTACTTCCTTTTGCTTTCTGAATTTCAGCTAAAGGAGTTAGAGTAGGAGAAATAACCTTTCCTTGGGGTGGGAGGGGGATGTGAGGCAAGAAAAGATAATGATATCAAAGATTGTCTTCTGTGTAACCTCCTTGCTCTGTGTGTGATGTGCCTGGGTTGGAACTTCCAATAAGATGCTGGATTATAATAAAAGGGGTTGGTGATAGAGTGAGAAATGAAATGCCTGCTCTTTGTTTTATTAAACAGGTGCAGTGCCATACCTACACTGGATACTGCTGGTGTGTGACACCTGATGGCAAACCTATTAGCGGCTCTTCTGTACAGAACAAAACTCCTGTATGTTCAGGTACTGTGGGAGTGGCTTCAACAAATACTAATTTTATAACTGAAGGGGGTTGGGGTGAATGCATCGGGCTGAGAGAGCCTAATCTTTTCAGGTGACTTGGCCAGTTTGCCCCACTTAACACTGCAGTCTGGACTCTGCCGCGTCCATTCTGTGGTTAGGATACAGACATCTCTGCGAAGCTCAGTAAGAAAAACCACTAAGGTAACAACCTGTGGTAGCCTCAGCAAGAGTCACAGTGTTGCCATGTACACCAGAAGCACAGATTTGTGTAACAGATGGGCTAACTTTTTTCCACAAGCTGTACTGTGGGACATGGAGTAATTTTTCATACAGAGTGATTTCAGTTAATTCATTAAGGTGGTTCTGAGAGAAACTGGTAGGTGTTTACTACTAGCCCCCAGTTCTGGAGTCCTGCTGTTATAATTAATTTGGGTCTTTTGATCGTGTTGCTTAGTTTAGGATCCCTGTGTTTATGTTGTGGGGTGGACAGCATGGGGCTTGCATCACAGCTTACAGGAGGGAGGTCCAGATCCAGTCTGTTACTCAATATTTTATGAAGTGACGTGTTTGTGGACACTCAGCCTGCCATTGTTCTGTTGCCCTATAGTTTGTTGAGAAAAAATCCACAATTTTGTTTACTTAAAACAGAGTAATGCTGGTTTTGTTGCTTTTTGGTTGTTTTTATTCTCTCTACTGTTTAATACGGTTGCCCATGGCTCAAGTGGGATGAGGTTGGGCTCTAGATTTTCATATGGCCCGAATCAGTAGTAGCTTTGTGAGCTGTGGTGAACAGAGCTGCTATGGCAGCACCATACTAGACACAAGCAGGGATGAGAAGCTGTTCTGTGCTGTTTGGGAGAATTTGAGGGCAACACTAGAACTGTGCTGTCCCACTCACTCCCTCCCCAGAATGAAAGAAAGAAAAGGCTAAGCATAGAAGTGTTTCTAACATGTTCAGTGATGCCATGTAGGCACTGCTGCTGCATCTGGCTTCATGCTCTGCAATCTGTACTTCATGGATTTTGCCTCTCACACTTTGCAGTGTTTGCCCTTTAGGTGAGAGTGTGACAGCAGTCAAACCTTTGGGGTTTTGAATTTTTCTCACCTTATTCAGTGTAGGGTGTTTTGTAGTAATAAGCAAACATAAGTGAACTGCATAAGGGTTGAAGTTGAGTGGAGAGTTGTCTGAGAACCTGTGAGTCAATGTAGCCTGAGGAAATGCTTGGTTCTTCACAGGCACATGAACAAAAAAATAATCCTATTTTAGTGTAAGGTAAAATGCTACAGTAATTAGACTTAAACCTTAGAATATGACTTTCTTACCTGTATATCATTTTGGTAGGGCATGTTTTAAAGTTTTGCATACCTGTTCATTTAGTCTTGATTATAAAATTGTGTTACAGGAAAGTAAAGTCATGTTGTGTTGTAGGACACAGATGTTAGGCCTATGATGACTATTGTTGGGTATGTGCTTCCTACTTGTAATTCAGCAGTAGATCTGTGATGAACTGATCTGCAAGTAGAAGTGCCTGGGCAATAGAGTTTACATTTACAGTTTGTCTTGACCAGACTCTTGGGCCTGTCAGAGGTGACTTCTTTACAGCTGGCTTTTGATCCATGTTTCCTGAAGGTTCAGTAATCACTGGAACTGTTTAGTAATGGTGCATGGAAGAATCAGTTTCCTAGGAATAAAGCTGTTACAAAAAAACAAACAACTTGTCGTAGGTTTTTATACACTTTGGTAATGAATTTGTTTGAAAAGCTTTTATTATCTGTTCAAGTTATAGTAGAAAACTGTGATGAAGTACTAAAGCAGAGTGCAGAAACAAGTATAGACTCATATATTATGTGAAGATTTAAGTTATAGTAAACAACCCAAGACGTATTCTATTCAAGTACGTGCTGGATCTTATTCAGTGTCCCATTTCAAACAGCTGGGGATGTTCAGAGGTTGTTTGAAATTCATTTTCTGAGAATTGTCCCACTTAATCCCTTTCCTTTAGAATACTGCACTTGCATTCCCTGTACACTCTCCCCATATGCTTTTGATTTGTTCTTCCTGACATTTGCAAATGAAAGAAGTGACTTTCCTTTTTGCCCTTGGATTTGTTCCAGGTTTCTTACTAGCGCACTGCCTATTGAGCTCTTTCAAATCATTAGATCCAGCTACTAAAGATATCTTGTTTACCCTCATCTTGATTTTAACGTCTTAACACATAAAACTTCCTTATGCTTTTCACATTGGTTGAAGCCACAGGCTTAGAGTCCTAAATGGAGCTGTTGACAAGTAAAACAGATGCTTTATGGGCTGAGAGATTGTCTGTATTAATATGACATCACATGCTCTGTGTGATCATGCAGCATCTAAACAGAAGGCTTTTTTTTTTTCTCCCTTTTTAGGTTCTGTAACTGATAAACCATCAAGCCAAGGTAATTCAGGAAGGAAAGGTGAGTGGAGTCCTGTGCTTCAGCAACTTGTTTTGTAATAGCAGCTGCTCAGCTAAGTCCCTTAACACAGCTCAGAACCTGGGTTCCTAGCCAGTTTTTTGTGGGAGGCATATGTGCCTTTAGACCTCCCCTTGAGCAGGAGTAATAAGATGGTTTGCACCATCCTATGGAGTAGAAAAGGACGTGCTCTGCTCTGAGCCTGTCAGCTGAGATGTAGTACAAGAAAGCCAAGTTTCCAAAGGGGTGACTGGCCCAGAATAACCTCTGCTTATTCACCTTGAAGTAACCTATGGAGCATTTTTCAGGAAAATCCCTAGTGATTAGGAAGGCTGTCAATATGACCAGTATTCTGAGAGTCAGGAGTGCCAATGTCATGGTTGTGGCTTTGTATGTGTCAAGAGGTGGGGTTTTTCTAACAGCACATAAAACCTTCTGGCCAGCTGGAATAGCACTGGATTAGACCATAGCTGTGCTTGGAAACCTCTTTTGTGCATTAGGCATTGATCCCTCTTCTTTATACTCCTTTCTTCAGTCCTTGCCTTTCCTGAGCAAGGCATTTGATGTGTCTTTGTTCTTCTTCTGTGTGTATTCATAGCTCTTGTCTGTGTCCTCTGGTTTGCATTCACTGGAATAGTTTTAGGAGAGGTGATGACCGAAGTGTCCATTGAGGAGCAATCAGATTTGTCTTTAGGCCTTTTCCACACCCTGATTTTCAGCCTTTCTTGCCTCTACCCCCCAATTCACAGTCAACTTGTGAGTTTGTCTGCTCACTACAGGAAAACAGTCAAATGCATCCTCGTTCCTGCTGGTGAGGATGGATGTTGTTTCTTGGGAGAAGTTCCTGTTTTGATAACTGAAACAGGATTTTTAGTGCTAACTCTCTAAACCAATTATTCTTGACACTTCAAAACCACGGAAAATGCTGACCTTGATGCCAATACTTTAATTGGAGGAGCATCTTCCATGCTGGGAATATCAATCTAGTCCTGAAAACATATAATAGGGATTAGATTACTATGTTCAGAGCAGTGATGCATTTTGAGCATTTCTGCATTCCAGCCTATTGCTTGTGTTTAGTAGTTTAGGAAAAGGTAGGGAGAAGAAAAATGCAAGGAAAACTACTTAGTTAAGACTGAATGCTGAAGCCTGTTTCTTATTTTAGATAAGGATATGTCTCTCTAAGCCTGTAATTACATGTTATGTATAATTGGCACCTGAACACATTGTTATTCTCTTAATGCAATCATTGCTAGTCTAGCCTGAAGTACAAGCAAATCAAGTAGCTCTTTAAATCTGCATTAGTTTTGTGAAGGTTGTTTGTAGGCTTTCTACCTGAGTAGTCCTGTTTTTTTATTCTAGAATTGGAAGCAGCTGACATTGGATTTCCATAAGAAACAGGAGCAAAAGGGGGAAAACATAGGAACTTGTTTTTTCCTCTTCATTCCCTTTAACTCAGAGGTTGGAATATGCAAAAAGAGAACCGTAAACGGCGTTAATTAATCTAAAATTTGTAATATAAATTGATTCTTCTTGGTGCTGCCTGTGGCACCCTGTTTCAAGGCTGGTATGCTTGGTCACGTGGCTGCTGACACATCCTATGCTGTAGCTGTCAAAAGGAAAACATTCCTCTTTGGGCCACCATGCTTCAAGCAATCATGTAAACTTTCTGCCCCCTCCGGTTCTGAATCTGTTCATATCTGTTGGAAGCCCATGCACAAGCAAGTCTGGCCCTTTTCCATCCTGTTAAAAAAGTACTTGTAAGCAGTTTTTAAGCAGGTGTTTTAAAATCAAGAGGGCTTTTAGAAGCTGAAATAATTTGCTTTGAAATTTGGTGGACTCCCATTCTCTTTCAGCTAGTGATGAGAAAGTAATGAAAATCTAGTCTAATAATGAATTTGGCTTTCTTATCAGTGTTTTCTCTTGACTTAAGTTACCTTGATTCAAAATCCCAGTGTCAAGTCCTGTTGCAAGGGATTTGGAACCAAGAATAGCCTGGCTTCCTTGAAGCAAGGTGGGTGCTTCAGGTCTGGCTTCTCTGAAGACTGGTGGCTAGCCAGCGTGCACATGACCATCTGTTCTAGATGAGTGTTCAGACACTTTTTGTAAGGATTGCTCTTTGCAAGACAACAAAAAGGGCAGGATGAGGAAGGGTCTAGCAGGAACTGGGTCAGTGATCACCTTTTTGTTGTAGAGGCATAATTTGGAAGCTTCTGATCTCTTTAGGCAACTACCATCTAACTTTGGAGCTTTTGGAATTTTTTCACTACACAGCAGACTCCTCTCTCCATCCCTGGATGAGGGTCACTGAGTCAAAGAGCATCATCTGGCACAGAAGAGGTACTCTGAGGAGGAAAAGGAATACCCGAGACTCTCAAAAGTTATTTTTGTCCCGTTCATACAGAGATGTAAAATATGGGGCTAATAAACATTGATGCTGTTGCCTTTCAAGTCTTCAGAGCAAAAAATGTTTTTTGGATGGAGGCTGCTCTGCCTTAGAAACAGTGCAGGTGGGTAGGTTTAAGCTGCTGGATAATAAATGAAGACTTTATTAGCATATTAGTTCTCCTTTAGAAGAGACAAATTAATGCTGGCAGGAGAAAAAGGCTGGTTATTGGTAATAACTCTTTCTCCAAACTTTCGACCTCTTTTCCATCCTGTAATTTCTGAGGTTCAATAGGTATGATGGAATACCAGAGGATGTGAGGTAACATGTGATTCCACTCACAGGCGCACTCATGGCTGATGAAAAGCAAATGAAATGGCTTTATGGCCATGTGGCTTGGCATGTAGTTCTAGAAGGGGCTTTCTGTGGAGCTTTCTGCAGAGAACAGGCAAGCATGCTGGCAAGAGATCCTTTTTATTTTTAAATTCCATGCTCTGGTTGTCCATGTTTACATTGCTGCTATTGCTGTATGATGCAATGCCAGTTACTCATACAATTTGCCCTGTAAGGTAATTTAAATAAAATTAAATTGGCACCAAACTTAAAACTTTAAAATAGGACATACTGATTTGTTCTGTGTCTGGGAAGTGCTCTGTTGCTGGAAGGCAGAGCAGACCTGGGCCTAGGGAGATGCATGTGTGTTTGCATGCGGTGGAGTGGAAACCCAGGCTCTCCAGAACATGCTTACTGTGTGCACTTTGTGGCTCAGACATTTGTCATTGTTCTTGCTATGCTTAATTCAACTTGCAAGTGAAGAACGAGTTTCCAGGACCTTTGTCAGGGAATGAAATTACATTTATGTGGGATTAGGATGTCCAGAACCTGCAGATTTCTGTTGCTGTCTTTCTTACTCTGGCTTTTTCCTTGTACAGTACTCTCTTGCAAGGAGCTTCTTGTACTAATTTGCTCCAATTGCTGCTTAGCCTGAAGGGCCTGAGAGACTTGGAAGATGCATGCTGTCCCCTACAGGTCTGGATCTCCCCTCTCTCTCCCAGTAGGAGGTTGTTAATGTTTTAAAAAGCCGTGAAAAGCACCCTTGGAGCCAACATGACTGGATTTCTTCCCTGCCTAAAGAATGCAAAAGGTTCCTTTCCAGCCAAAGGGAAATTGTGCCACACTTTTGAAACAAAAGAAGCAAACATGAAGCAAAATAGTTTTATTTTCTTTATCTGAGGAGTGCTGGGACTTTAGCTCAGAGCTACATATTTAGCATATTGCATATTGTAGTGTCTTTTACAACCACTAAGAAGGTTTTAAAAAGTAAGCTGGTCAGGAGTCAGAAGGAATGTGTAAAAAACAGCCATGTAATTGCTTATCTCCATAAAGGCACCTGGTCTTTCTTCTTAAAACTGGAAACTGAGTGAAGTGGAGAGATTGGAAATGAGTGAAGAGGAAATATGTCTAAGTGAGGATACTGGCTCATTAGTGGTTGTTAACTGTTCTGGACACTGTGCAAGAGGTGTTGATACCATTTTTAAATCAACTGAATGAAGGAAATGAGAAAGGAAGCTTGGTTCTATAATCTGGAATTTAAAGATGATGCAATTGCAGGGTAAATTTGAGCTGAATTAACTTTCAGTGTTAGTCATGAAGAGTCTCGAGTGGTATGAACTCCATTTTTCTTTGATAAAGTCTCTTGCAGTGTATAAAATTCCAGGCCTGTTTTGACTTTTTTTCCCTATTACAAACACTGGTGATAGTATCTGCAATTCCCTGAACAGCTGGTGAAACGCAAGCTCTGATGGCCCTGCAGGAGGCAAAGCCTAGGTTGAGCTCATTGTACGCTTAATATCTTACATGTAGATGTGACTCTTTTATGGAGCTGCGAAAAGCTTTCCTTGATGAGTTTGCCCCCTACAAGAAAACACTGAAGCAGTTTGAGAAACCTGAGATGAGCAACTTTGAAATTCCTGCCAATTAAAAGTGTAGAATTTGGTCCCTTTTTGAGGGTTTAACTGTCAGATATCAGTTTAAAGGCAGGCTTTGTTGGCAGGGAAATTCTGGGCCATAATTGTGGGCAAGTTGGCCCATTCTGTGGCTTGCTTCCTGCTCATTTCCAAGAGTCTTACCTCTAGAAAATGTTAATGGCCTGGTTGTGTAGCCAGTAGATTGAGCAATTTGAATCAGTAATGAGCCATTAGTCTAAGTCAATAATTAGGCTGAGCGGTAAAGGGCTGAACACCCTCCTTGGGCAAACCCAAAGGAAGGACAACTTGTGCTGGTGTAAGTAAATGGAACCGTTTGTACCTGGGGACCTGGGATCTTTGTCTGCTGGTTGTAAGAAGTCAGGTGCAGCTGGCACTAATTCACCTGCCATCAGCTCCCAGGGAGAGCAGCACACTGCCTCCACAGGGGTTAGTATGTCTTGCAAAAGACAGATAATATCTTGACAAAAACCATCATGTTGAACTATGACTAAAACCCGAGACTGGGACTTTGGTCTTTACCGTCTCCAGATCTTTCTGGAGCCAACTAGGTGCTGATTAAATCTGAAACACCACTATGCTATTACACAAAGGAAGCTTCAAGTGCCCAGTTATTCCTGCCTCTCCAACCTGATAAATACTGAGAAAATGCTTTGTGATGTCTTCAGTAGTTTGTGGAGAATACAGGAAAGAGACAAATACTGTGTGGCCTTCATCTGCACTAGTTTACTGGGACAGTATGAAGTCAAGTGATGGTTCTAGCTGGTGAATACTGTCTTATGGCTAATTTTTGCAGAATATTAGCAGGCACTGTTTCCAATGCTATCCAAACAATTCTTCTGGATCCCTTATGTTGAATATTTATTTTTAAATAATATATACTGATTTATAAGTCTGGATGAAGGAGAGTTTTCACGCAAATATTGTTTTCTGAACTGTTTAACTTTGTAACATTCCTAGACCAGGGCTGATGTTTCTGTCAGGTCTCTTCTGGGTAAAACATACACGTGTACTCAAAATGTGCACAAACAATTTGATGCTTGTGGACGGAGCTGCATGTGTAGTGTAGCTACATGGAAAAATCAGCCAGTGCTATGCATATATAAGAAGTCTACTTCCTGAAAGCAGTGTATTTGCTGTGTGTGTGCTACATGAGTGCTCCAAGCCCCTCAAATGTGAAAAAGCTTGATTTGTCCTATCCCACACTGATGACAGTTTCTCAGTCTACCCTGCTAAAATTTAGTGGGAGTAGGAAATAATCTATGGGAGAAACATGAATGCGTGCTGCTTTTCCTGAAACTGAGATAAAATCTCAGGTGAGTGAGAAGTTCCTGGGAGATATTAGTGCAACAGAAACTGTCCTGCAACAGCCTGAGTGGGCTGTGAATAAAAATTTCTGTAGATGGAATTTGTAGCATATAAGATTTTAGTCAGCTCATATTTGTATTTCCAAGTGAATTTAGCAGTGGAATTGAAGCTTGCTTCTCTATTATAAAACTAGCTCTGTAAAAATTGCTATTAACTTAATCAGTAGGTTTGCCAGTTCGTGGCTAGTGAGAATTCTCTCTGGTTCCTATTGCTATCTGTGTACTGTACACAAAATTGTGTATTAAATTCCTGTAACTGTAGAAACCAAGTCAATTTCACAGGTATGGCACATTGTAGTTTGCCGATATTACAGATTTTGTAAGACAGAGAACCCAGCTTTTAACTGGGAATTGTGATCAATTTCTGTGAGAACAGAGGAATGTAATTTTACAATACTGTGTATACTGGATCACTTTCCAAGAGTAGGGCAGTGTTCTAAGAAACACTTCGGTATATCACCTGAAGCAAACAGATTTTTGAAATATTAAAGTCTAGAAGAAAAATTCAGCCTCAAATTTGCTACATGAACAGTAGAACTAAAAATAATCCTTTTTGGGCCACGCATCACTGACTTGTCTGAAGTTGTTTACTTTTCATCAAGACTTTTTTTTGTGGGCCTCAGAACATATGTATCAAATTTGAGGCTGAAGAAAGCTTCATTGGCAAGTATAAGCAGAAGCAAATTCTGTTTTAAAGTATATTTTGATACAATGCAAGAATTCTGCTTTCATCTATAAAGCAACAGTTCCAATTGGTAGCTTAGTCTATATAATATGACTTAATAAAATTGTAGTTTATGAGTGTTATTATAGCAATCTACTTGCTGTCTGTAATGTCTTAAGGACAGCTGTTAAGGGTTTTTAAATCATTAAGTCATAGTTTTGAGCAGCCTGGTGAGTAGATCTAATAAGTAGACTAACAATTGATTAAGCAACATCTGTTAAGGTATTATTAACTGTTTATGTGCTATACATGGATTTCTGGTGTCTGATCAATTACAGCTTGCAGAGAAATGGAATACTTCTAGGGTCTGTGAGTTGGTTTTGTTGTCTAAATACTTTGTGTGGCCTCAACACCTTTTTGAAAGAGTTGGTGAAACTACTGTTCCCATGCTCTTTATAATCTAGACATCTGAAT
Source organism: Acanthisitta chloris (assembly GCF_000695815.1). NCBI lineage: Eukaryota > Metazoa > Chordata > Aves > Passeriformes > Acanthisittidae > Acanthisitta > Acanthisitta chloris. The sequence continues at coordinate 56,805 of NW_008660869.1, read as the reverse complement.
GTTAGTGTTGTTTTCTTTCAAATTGGTATGAAGCACCAGGAAATGGGTTTTGTTGTGGTGCAGGTGTTTGATCAAGGGACTGGAAGTATTTTCTTTTCTACTCCATTGCCCCATGAACTCTCTCAAGGTTTCTCTATAAGACAGATAAACTATGAAATTGTGGTGGGAAAGCTTGAATGCATGCAAAGCATGTGTGCTTGTAAATAAGGTGGGGGAATCTGGAGAGGCAGCCCTAATGTTTGTTCAGTTTCCTGAGATGGCACCTAGGGGAATTAAAGTTTCTTTAGAGCAGATCTAGCTGGAATAATAGCTTCCCTCTGCATGTTCATCTGGGGTTTAGTTCTGTGTTGACAGCAAGGGAGATGTACTGCAAAATGTTTTGAGGAAGGCTAAGGATGGAAGAAGTCTTCCCCACAGACTCAATTTCTCTGGTCTGTCTGTGTTTTTTATTACATGTCACTCTGCTCAGCTTGGTGTTCAGTTTCTCATGGGACCATTAGGTGCTGCAGCAAAGCAGTTTGTGTAAGGACTTGACAGGTTTCATCTTGACTGTTCAGCTGTTCACAAATATACCTTTAAATGATGATGGTTCTTAAAACCACTTGTCTCTGGTTAGTTTTGAATAGTCAGTCTGTAGATGCCTGGCAGGCTATAACTTTGGGGAAGAGGAATGACCTTCATCTTAAAATAAAAATATTTTAATTTTGAGAATGTGTTGTCACTTATACCCTGTGTACATTGAGATGCTTTGTTCTGTATGCACAGATTTCCTTCTGAAGCACATTAGATCCTTTGGATGACCTTCCAGTACTACTCAGTGTGGTCCTATGTCACACTATCGGCTTCCCTCTGTTCTCCATTCATTCCCTCATATAGAAAAACTATTCCTTTGGTTTCATAATCAAATATAAAATCTCCTTTAGACCAAATTCAGATTCTGGGGTGAACTACCAATATAGTTAGAGTGTGAAGCTGAGCTCACTAAATTTCTGAACCTCCTGCCTTTAATGCTCCTGGGTGGGAAAAACTACAGAAACAAATGGTGGAAAACCCCATACTTTTGCCCCCTCTTTTTCTTCATTGCACACATGCAATACAGACGTAGCAGTGAGGTATCCATTCTCTTTGCCTGTGAGGAAATGAAAAGGCATATTGTAAGCCCAAGGCTAGTCTGGTTGTCAGCCAGGGATTAGTCCTCTAAAGGAGAAAGGGGCTGGCGAGAGAAGAGGCTGGGGATGAGGAGCTAGAAGGGGCAAAGTACACTTTGAGCTATGTTGAATGCACATGGCTGGAGATGGAAGGAGTCTTGCGCTTCCTCAGTATGCAGGTGTTGGGAGAAAGGAAGGCAGCTTATGTTCTTATACACAGGCATGTGTCTGGGGGAGCAGGGTCAAAAATTTAGACTATTTACTTAATCCCTTGGAAAGGCTTTTTTCTCTTCTGTTTTTTTTTGTGTTTAACAGACTGCTTTACAGGGGGCACGTGTGGTAATTAACACATGCAGCTGTAGGGCTTCAGCCATATGTCTGAATTTCAAATAGCCATTGATCTGGGAAATTTGCTGCTGTCTCCACCCCCCACTTACAGGCCTTGAAGATATGGGGGAATTTATAGAGTCTTTACCTTGAAGAGGCTGGAGCTGGAAAGACAGGAGTGAAAGGGGAGAGAGGAAAGAGAGACTGATATTCTAATCGCACCCTTCATGCCCCTTGCCCTAGGTCACCATATATTTTCAGGTAGCTTCTAAAATGTTCCCAAAACTAGAGGTCTGATCGTTACTCATATGAAGCTTGTATAACAATTAATTTTTTCCCTTGTTCAGCAAAACAGTCTAAGATCAGAATCACAGTGTCCTTGTGAGCTTTTAAAACATGCTCCCTTTTCCACAGCTGCAGGTATCTGGGTTCTTGCGCAGCCTAGAAGTGACAAGGTGGTAGTTGATTGCAGACTCTGAGCAGCCTTTTAGGAGAGGTAGTTAAGGAGGAGTGGGTGTGTTTTTGGTGGGGAGTGGGGTGTGCAGAAACAGAGAATACTTCACATCAAAGCAGAGGCTCTTGAAAAAAGATGTGGTATGTTGTAGGTGGAATAAAACCAGAGAGGCTAATCTAAACAATCATATGGTGGTTGTTGCTTTTGCCGACAGTGATCAGACAGCTGTAGTGGTTTTTGCCAACTTCTCTCCAAGTCTGGGGCAATGTCAAGTGCTAAAATCTTGCTATGAGATATAGTGCCTTAAGTGAAATATTTCTTTGTGTGGAAACTTCTTTGCTCCCTGTTTAATTTCTAATGTCATTCAAGGCAGTGAGCCAAATGGAAGATGGTTCAAAATTAAGATACTGTGGCTTAAAATCCTGCAGTATCTATCATACTTGCAGTATTTACATGGTGAGATAAAAATACATTCTTCTACCAAGTAGGAAGCTATAAAAAAGTAAGCCTCTCTCCCTCTACTTCCCCTCCTTTAATCTATTTTCAAACTTTCTCAATGCTGGATATTGCTGCTTCCTTCATCTCATCACTCACAGTGTAAGTAATGCTGACACTCTGGAGGTATTTCTGCTCTGGATTAAAAAAGCAAAATACAAATTAAAACACCAACAAACATTCCTTGTAGTGTATACTCCAACTCTTGCTGAAGGGAGACTGTGAATTACCCATCTCTTACATTATTGCTGCTCTCTTTTTCTGTCTTATGCCTCCTCTCTCTGGTTTCCCTATGAAGCTTAGAGCCAGGACTGTCTGGAGCAGCTATGTATTGTACTGCCTCTTCTCACTCCCTTTTTGCCGTTTACTACTACGGACTGTAATCCTTCTTGAGACAAGATGGCCTAACATATCCCTTCTATGGATTGGAATGACATTTTCCAAATAATTTGGGTGTAGCCTATAGTGATATGCACTGGGGTACAGTTTTTGTTACACAGATACAGGGCCTATTTCTTCTTTAGTCACTGTTTATTGCAACTGTTCTAATTCCTTTCAATTGTTTATTTCCCTGAAGAGTAAGGTTTTTCCAATTCTTCCTCTCATCTTCATTACTTTGATCCTTTTCTGTAGAGAGAAAGGCAAGTGCTGGATTTATAGCTGTATAATTGCTGGGTTGTATTTACCACAGCAAAGCTTTTCTATGCAATCTGATCTGTGAAGGTGTCTGCTGGTCAAACTGATCCTTGAAGACTCAGTTTTGAAACTGAGTGCCATCCCTACAGCTATATGCCACTATTTGTTCTAGTGAGTAATAAATGAGGGATTCAAAACCTGTGAAATAAATATGTCATTATTCTTCAGCAAGCATTAGTTAGTTGTGATTTTTGGTAATAGGTAGTTTTTGGTGCTACGTGTTATGACCAGTCCACAAAAAACCATCTAGTCTCCCTGATTCTTTTGGCTGTCTCTCCATTTCTCCTTAGGTGTGTGTATCAGTAGGGGGATGGCATTAGACTTTTGAAGAATAGTGTGAGTTCACAGCTGAATAAAAAAAATATTCTTTACTCCCATTAGGACCCTGTTTGTGCAACCTGTATGTGTTCTTTAGGTCTGAAGGCATTCCAGTAGCCTTCCCATGTGTTGTTGTAGCTGATCTTTTTACACCACTGAAACTGTTGTTGGTCCATAAAGAGAATAGCCATGCTCAATAGTGGCTGCAGGTTCTTTTCTTTAGCCATGCAGAGCATTGCTAGCAGCCGTGAAACATCAGTCTGGTATGACAGGCAGGCTGCAATCCTGTCTGAAAACTTACTGAGCCTGGAAGTTGAGCTGGGACTCTGAGCTTTGCTCCACTTCTCCTTCCTCAAAAAGTAGTTGAACTAGAGTGTTTTAATCATACTCACATAACTGGTGAGGATGGGCTCACAGCCTGTGTGCTGCAGAGTACAATGTTCTGAAATATGTGCTGTGAAATAAACATACAAGTCAATGTATAGCATTTACATGTAGTATTTCTAAGCAAGCTGTACTGTGGGGCTGAGGGACGCTAGGCCAAAGAGGGATTTTAGTGTTGTCCCTGCTGCTGCCTAGCTGATTTTGTAAGGTATATGAACAATATAAAGGAGGATAAATTTTGACACTGTGGGATTGGGAATATGTTTGTTTTTTCAAGGTAAAAGTTTTATATGGTTTATATTGTCAATAAGAAATGACATTTGGATTATTATCTCAGCAGAGTGGCAAGAACAGCAGCAGGATAGAAAAGATGCAGCAATACTAGGGAAATACTCTGTTATTCCAAAGAATTGCATTATTTTGTCTATGATGAAAGGGGGAAACTCCTCAAAGGAAGCATGCTTGAAGCTGATACAATGGAAATGGTGAATTAAGGAAAATTACTTGTATCTTAGCAGCTCGTGCAAGAGCCTTTGAATGAACAAGCAGGTTATTTTCATTTTTTTTCCTTTGATTTTTCTCATTCGCCTGGCAATTTGAGCCACTCTGGGAATGAATTTAAGGTTTTTACTTAAGACAATTAAAACCATTGCTAAACTAGTTGCAATCTCTTTGGGGCAGGGGCGTAACTGAAGGCTTGGTTCTGTAGGTCAGAGCCAATGACAACAGTGTGTATTTCTAAGTCATATGGTGTTTTTTGTTTAGCTTCAAAATGAAAGTGCTGCAGGGAGTGTTGCGGGAGGGTGAGAATAATAAGCCTCTGAAAATGGGAGGTGGGTACATAGAGGGACAATGTCTTCACAGCTCTGCAGTGATTCCATACTGATCAAAAACAAAGCTTTTTGTGCAACTCTAAACTAGAGATGGTGTCAAACTAACCTGACCTTTATTACCTGCTTCACCTTTTTAACAGGTAAGGTTCAAATCTGGCCTTGGGCATTTATTTTCCCTATTACTTCCAAATCTTTGAAGAGACCTGTTTTGCCTTTTGGGAAGGAATTAGGCTGTGAAGCCTGAAAACTGTAAAATTGCATAAGGTAAAAAATATGTGCAATGACAGGTCTTCTCCATGTAGGCTTCCTTGCATTTCACCTCAGTGAACAAAAATCTGGTCATCTATTTCTCTGCCCATATCTTATATACAAAATGCTTTCATAGTCCTGTTGGACTTTGGCCCAAAAACGAACTGAGAATTATAGTTGCGTTCAAAACAGCAGGACTGTGTGTGGGTTTGTTGTTCTGAATTACACCTGTATTCAGGCTACTTGAGAGATACTGCTGCTTCTTTTCCAAAACTCCAAGCCTGCAAAATTGATTAAGACTGTGGTTTACTGTTTACAATTTGGAGAGAAACTGGCTGCAAACCAAGAAATGTTATTTCACAGGTTTTTGAGGTTTTGAATCCCTCATTTATTACTCACCAGAACAAAAGAGAGATCACACAAACTTGTGGCTCCCTGCTGTCCTCTTAAATTAGTTGATTGCGCTATAGTTGGGATCTTGGCTTGAGAAAGAGGAGAGCAAAGGGTGAGCCTCAAGTTTGAATTAGGCAAGTGCTCTAAACTAATGGCTTTAATAATTTTGAGGTACTTTGTCTTCTGCTTGGAAGAATGCCCCTATACCTGAGGGAAAAGTGTTATTTGGAATGCTACATTTCTATGATTGTGTTCAAACAGGATCTTCTCACAAGTAGTGAAGCAAATTTACATCACCAGAAAGTTCACAAATGGCTCAGTTTAATCCTCTGAGCTTTATGGCTGCAGCTTGCTTCTGTAACCTCTGTATTTCTGCATTGACACCAAAATCCTTAAGCGTGTTGCCATCAAAATGGTGAAGTGTAATGGCTCAGTTTTGAACTGCCTTGTCTTCCATGCAGCAGTACTAGGAAGAATTTTTTTCTCCCCAGAAAAGTTTGCATAACTTATAGAAGGGGATCAGGTATTTTAAGTGGTAATTACCATACGGCTTGGTCCAACCTGCAGACTTTGAATCTGGATCTGAACTTTCCCAGAGGCAGGGGGTGTGTTTGGACATTGTCTTGGTTTGACCTATTATAGTGCAAGCTCTGAAATGCAGATCTAGATGTGGACTGGGATTCTGTATCTTCCGACATATGAAACATTCGGGGCCACTTAAATTATACTAAATTGAAATAGTACAAAACTGGACCTTGTGTTGAGGAAGGTGTCTACAGCATTATGTGTGAAGGGTAATACCTTGCTATGCCTTTCTTTTTCAAAAGAAGCTATTTAAAAGCTACAAAGAATGAGAGGTTAGAGGGTAGGTTTGTGTTGGCTAATTACTGTGGAAGTACCTTGAGAACTTTTGCAGTAAATGAGGACTTTGAATTTTAGAGAGATTCTATTTGAATTCAACAGATTCAAATAGATTTGAAGATTCAACAGTTTCAAAGCCACCGAATCCCAGAGACGAGAGTATTGCTATTAATAGAGTCCTGCTCCAGACTCCTTTTGACACATTTGCTTTTGAAGGACCAGGCCCAGGAAGAGGGAGCTCTTTGTTTGTAGGCAGAATAAACTCATTGTACACCCAGACAATTAACTCTTCAATCGACTTGCCAGCCTCTGTAAAGCACTCCACTCCCCTCTCTGTCTACCTCTAGTTCTATTCAGGCACTTAAGCACACCAATGTTTTTTGTTTATTATGCTGAAAAAGTCCTTCACAAGAATAGTTGGAGCAGATCAACATTGTCCTCCCAGCAGCATTTATCTCTGCCTGGCAGTGAATGTGTCAATCAGGAATCAAAAAGCCAAACAGAGGAGGCTTTGAATTGTGTCACAGGGGTCAGAGTTACTTCCAGCTGTCTGTGTATGGGATAGACTTTCTTGCAGGGTGAAGAATTGTGCTGCCAAACAAACACACTGACTACATTGGACCACAAAGTCCTAGGGGCTTGAGTGGCTTCTTTTCATGTTGATGCACCTGCAAGGGAGATGTGAGAAGGAAGTGGGGGGAACTAATGCCTTCCAGAAGGCACACGGGAAGGCTCCTCATCTGATCTGGATGATGCCTGGAATGCAGTGCTGAAGTAAAGGCTGCTTGTATCCATATGGTATATAGAATAATTGATGTAGGAAGAGAAAAATTACTGCAGTGACAGTGCAAGTCAACCTTTGCAGTTAAGAGCTCTTTAGGCCGTACAGAGCCTTTGCATGTTCAGCACTTAGGCATGTTTCCATCTTTTAAAGCAAAAAACTTCACAGTATTTTGGTCTATGTCCAAGTGTTTAGGAGTTGTTATATCCAAAGGCAGCATGCTGATGCTGCTTCTTAAAATGAAGGCAATAAAGAGTGAGAACTTGCTTTTGCTGACTTAGTTTAAAACTTGGGGATTTTTTTCTAAACAGCTTTGGAATCTCCATACATAGAAGTGGTTGGACTTGATGATCTTAAAGGTCTTTTTCAACCTAAATGATTGTGATTCTATGGAAAGGAGTGTGAAAACCTGGCAGGGCAATCTATTTGCACTGGTGCGTTTCCATTTCAGCTGCTTGGCAAGAAATTATCTCGATTGGCTAGATTGTAAGAATTTCTTTTTTTTTTTTTTTTTTTTCTTTGGCATGAATGGTAACTTTCTGCACTTATATTGGCAATATATGCCCCTGCATAAAAGCTGCATAGACTGTTAAGTTAATTAGGACTTGCTGAAACTGTTTCACTTGATGTAGGGAAGGATTGTGGTTAAGGGCAACAATTTGCCCTGCCCCTCCAATACTGGAAGGGACATGTGTTTTTTTTCTGTAGGACCCCATGTAGTGCAAACACAAGTTTTGTTGTCTTTTTTAATGCTTGAAACAACACCCTTGGGCTTGGGGGTAATACACAGAAATGCTGAAGTTACAAAATTTCGTCTTCAAGATTCAGGAACTGCATAGACACAAGGAGCTTGAGTTGACCTGGCAGGTCTTTGTTCATCTGACCCGAGTTACTAAAGCCACAAAAATGAGTATGTATGACTTAAATCCTTCAGGAGTCATGAAGCCTAGGAAAGCACTTCTCCCTTCCTGTTGGCTTGAAAGACTCACTACAGGTGAGGTTTGCTGCATCAAACAGGACATGCTAGGAATTTGCTCATTGTCCTGGTAGTCTGTGCTCTAAGTTTCCTACTTAGCTTCAGCTGTGCTCTCTAATGGCTTGGCTCAGCCAAAACCAGATGACGGTAAGTGAAGAAACCACTTGACACTGGAAAAAGGCTGCCTTCTCCCAGACCAGAGCTATGCACTTAAAATTGTCATCTGCTTATTCTATCAGGGTGACTCAAGTCTGGGAACCATTGACATTCAAGCTGTAGACTTACAATAAGGACTAGATTTTTGTATAAGGCCTGGATGGTTGACTCCATAAACATCTCTGCTCTTCAAAATAATAAGAATGTTTACAGACTGTCTCATGGATTCTAGTAAGAGCACAAAATTAGCCTTCCATATCACGTATTGAACCCAGGAAAACATACCCACTGCAAGTCATCTGTATACATGCATCATCACATTAACAGTCCAAGAAGTATATGGTTCCTAAGCAACCTCAACCTTCAGTACACTTTTATCTCCTAACTTTTCCCCTTTTTCAGCTTCCATTAGGTGGCAAGATTGGTGATTAACAGCAGCAGGCGGTAACTTCACATTTTTCCATAGTAATTAGGTTGGGATTTTTTTTATGTCAGGGAGTTTACTTTTCTCCTGACATATTTTGAGTTGCTCATGGCCTCAGTGCTTGTCATTCCAAGTAAAAAGAACATTTATCTTTTGCATGAACTGAATCTCCTTATCCCTCAACCCAGCTGAATGCTACAGTCATTCCAGATGTGGATGCTTGCTAGTGATTCTGTAAGGATAAGGCGAAGGGAGGGGAATCCTAGTGAGAGCATAAAAGGCTCTCGTCTAGCACTCGCAGTAGGACTGGGTGTGCAAGCAATTGTCCCTGTTTTGAGTTATTGTTAGGCTAATGCAATAAAAACTGTTCTTGCTTATGAGCTTCTGACAGTAGTAGTGCAAATGGGCTTCTGGTTTATAGCCATGGTATCTTAATGTGAAAATGGCTTAGGGAGTCTCATTTGGACCTGCCTGTTTCACTCTTATCCTGAGGCAAAATAAAAATACTGTTTTAAAGTTGACACAATTTAACTTTTTCAATTGTACCCTCGGAAAAGGAGACTTACTGGAGAGGAGTTTTATAGCTTTAAAATGTTGTTCCATGAGGAGGTATTCTGTTGAGTAATACTGTCTGTATTCAGTGGTCTTGGAAAAAGAAATTGGGTATTCATGCTGGGTTATGAAACATGGAAGAGAAGTATGCCAATGAAGTCTTCATCAAGGCCCTTGATTCTGCAGCTGAGGATAGTGGTTCTGCATTATGTGAGTTCCTGATCTGGAAGCATTGCTTTCTAGAGGGATTAGGAAGTAACACTTGACCTCTTTGATCTCACTGTTTGTGACATGCTCTGTATAAGGAACTATTGCAGTTACGTGCCTTCACATTTCAATGTGAGGAATTTAATAGCATTTTAAAGAAAAGAATATATTGTAGCCAATGAATATACTTCATTACCTTCATCTCCAATGTAACAATATCCTGTACATCTCAGATAATACCCCAGGAGACCCTAGGACTCTGAAAAAGCTTTGAGTTTTCTGTTCTATCTTGAAATATTTGTATAAGGAATATAAAATGTTTGTTCAAAACTTTCAGGTATGTAAAATAGAACTCATTCCTTGTTTACAAGGAGAAAACAGGCTAGTGGAACAAATGTTCTGTGTGATGAACAGAGTATTAAGCAAGAGGAAAAATCAAATAAGGGCAGACAAGTATTATGGTGGTTTTTCTGCCCAAAGGGAACAGCAGTGAAACTTTTTGCCATAAGTTAATCTGAAACACTGAGACCTACTGAGCATTCTCCAGTTTAAGAAAAAGACTTCGTAGTTAGAGTAGGAAGCTGGCAGCTGGGAATTGAGCAAGGTGTTTTTAATGAAGTGCAATTTTTGTCTTTTATGTGACTATTTCATGACCTTTAAAAAATAATCAGAAATATCCCTGGCTTTTGATTTTTGAAATATGGTGAATGTAATTACAGGGCTTTTGTCTATTGCATTTTTTTTCTTGTATGTGTGATGAAAGAACTGTACTTGCTTGAACAACAGAGGAGTAATTATACTTCCCTCTATTTGCAAAACCCTTAATACTGTACTGGGTGCTGGTACAATGTGGACTTAGTGACAATTTAGCCTTCGTAACCCAGTAAGGAAACGCTTGTGTAATTCACTGAGCCATTTTACTGAGATTATCTTAAACAGTAGCTTTGAACTGAAGGCTTTATTTAATACTCTCCAGTAGCTAAATGGCTAACTTCATACAAAAGCTGCTGCAAAATTCTTTCTTTAAGAAGAATGTATTTCACAAATTGTAATTGCTACTGTCTGTGTTCTTGACACATACATGAACTTAAAAGACCCCCCCTGAACCTGAAGTGTCCTGAGTTCTGCCAAAGTTCACATAATGGTTTGGATAAAGTACTGTGGCTCAGATCCACTTGGAATTTTTGTCCATTGTTGGCTTCTGGGTTGTGGCTTTAAATCTGAAAAGGAATTCTGTAGTTACTTGGTGCAGAAGCATTCATGAGAACAATAAGAATAAACATTATAATACTGGTCAATTTTTTATGCCAGGTCTCTTCCTGTTATGTATAACTTGAGAATTATTCACCTTTGCAGGTCTATGAGTATTTTCTGGAGTTCTGGGTTGGTTTCTCAATCCATAAAGCCAATCATGCTGATTACATACTGTTTATTGCTTCATTACAATGTAAAGTGTTATCCTAAATAAATAATAAGCCATAGTTGTGGTTTCTGAAATCTCACAGAAACAGAGCAGCCTATTCTAGCAGAAAAAGTGAAGATCAGCTATTTACTTTTATCCAAAGATTCTTTAAAGGACAAAAATCTTCCTTCTTGTAATTTAAGCAATATTCAGGATTTTTTTCCAAGCTAGTTGCTCAAACTTTTAAAAAAAAATAAATACTGCTTGTCCGTGTTAATGGTAATGCCCAATAACAGGAAAGCTCAGAACAAAGAGTTGACTGAGGAATGGTAAGTATTTTTTCTTCCAAGTATTTTTTGTTATGCTTGCAGTTAAGCATAAAACCAAATACAGTGATGAAGAGGGAAAATGACAACAGGGTGTCTTTCGCTCATTTCTGTCAACATCCTTTACTTCAGTGGATTTCTGAGGTTGAAATGGAATTTTCAGCACATTTTTTCTTTCTGTGAATTAGAATACTTTATGTGGAAATGCATAAAATTAATGAACTATGGAAGAAGGCTTTTGCTCACTTTATAAAACTGCAAATACAGACAGATATGGGTGGAAAAAGTCTACAAACTTCTGTTTTCTATCTTTGCCCTTCCTTTCCCCTTCTAAGGCTCTCGTAGTTTTGTAATTGGAACTGTTTTAAGGAAGGCTAAATGCAGTTATTGCTACCTCTAGAAAGGGCTGTCCCATGTACCTTTCCTCCAGACATTGTTTGCCCTGTGCATCTGATGGTCTTGGAGGTGGAGGCAAGCCTGGCTTTTCTGGCATGGATTCCTCCAGCAGATTTTCACTGTGTAACTTTACATTTTAGGTTACTGCCCACATTGATGCCTAGTGTCATCTTTGCCCATAACACGTGCAAAGAATAGTTGCTAGAAATTGCAAGTTTTAAGTCACTATATTTCAAAAAGGAAAAAAGGCAATTCTGGGCTATTCTCATCTTTGGTTTACATCCTAGCAACATTCTATTTTCTAATCTTGTAATGTAGTAAGAGACTTTGCTCTGCAGTTTGTTCCAGTTTAGCTTGTTCACAATCAAAAGTTTTGCCTCACTAAAAACTTTGCCAGTATTAAGATTTATATTTCCTGCGGAACATTTCTTGGTTAAAATTTAATTAATGAAGACTTGTGGTCAGAAGACATGGAGCACTCTTGTACATGAGAAACCTAATGTAAGAGAAGTTATTTTCCCACACTTTTGCAATTAAAAGATTGCCACTGCGCTGCAATTATAGAACACCCTGATGCAGTCATTGTAAGAAAAAGAGATTTGCTATTGACCATCCCTTTCTAACAGCTCTGCAGTGAATGTGGTGCCAGGTTTTGCACAGGTAAGTTTCAGAAGAAGGGTTTTATTTTGAACGAAAGGAATAAGGAGAAAGATAGTGGGACAGCAATCTCCAGATATCTGCTGTCCCAGAAAATGGCCTGTGTGAAACTAAACAGACCGGAAACTAAACAGGCAATTGCAGGATCCATGCAAGAAAGGCAGACTACCAGGTGATACATGCCAATGGTTTGTGGAGGGAGGGGGAAGGTGGGAGGCTTTTAAAGTCTCAGAATAGTGCTTGATGCATGTTTTATATAAAATATTATTGCTATTTGTATAAATGATTTCGTTCTGTCTGTCTTCTCTCTCTTCTGGACTCGGTCGGGCCATGTACAAATCCCAATCATTCAACAGTACTGGAGAGTAGATAGTATTTACCTCAATAATGGTAGTTTCTTTTCGATTTTTTTTAACCCTCAATTCAGATGATGGTTCGAAGCCAACGCCTACGATGGAAACCCAGCCTATTTTCGATGGAGAAGGTAAGAACATCCCTTAAAATGACAAAAAAAAAGAAAAGCTAATTCCCTCTCCCTTTTCTCTAGGATTTATGGCTCAAATGCTTTCTTTATCCTGCAAAACAGAAAAGCCAGTGAATCTCATAAGTTATCCAAATTTCACGGTGCCCTTGGGACCTGAGGCATTTTCCCTAATCCTTTTACATCCTCCCCTCTTTTCTGGAATCCAACAATAACACCAGTTGACCAGATTCCTGGGGTAATCCTGGAGGAAAAAGTATCACAGGGCAAAAAAAAAGGGGTGCATCAAGTCAGAAATGGCAACTTCCTTTAGACTGTCCTTACCCCCTACTGTGATACCAATGCTGGGAGTTTCCTAACCTCTGCAGCGTGTTACAGCTTCACAAAAGGAAGGGTAATGCTAAACCACAGCTTGTGAATGTTGACTTGGAAGAAAATTGCTGGGAGGTTTCTTTATTTAGCAGTTGCTTTCATTGACGCACATACTATTTAAGCAAATGAAGTCATTGTCCTGGGCCCACTTAATAGATGGCCCACCAAGGCAGTTTCCTTCTCAGATGGACAATCTTGCAATTGTATTATTCTGGAGAGGGAATGTCAGACCTTAGTCCCTTGGAAGCCTTTAAACAAGGGTAAAATTGCTGTCATCAGAGGGTTCAAGCCTTTCACACATACGGACATAAATACCCATGGGGATAGTGGTCTTTTGGTAGTGAATGGGCCTAGTAGAGGCTGATTATATCTTGCATATTGCCTAGAATTAGTGCATGTTTTCTACACGTTTAAACCCACAACCATTATAGTAAAGCAATGGGCAGAAGTATGAAACACTGACCCATCTGAAACTGTGGACCATAAGGTGGTGAGGGAAAGCCTACGCATTTTCCTAGTGGACTGCTGTGCTTCACACTTTTTCAAAAACTGGATCAAAGACAGAAATGAAGACTACTGAGCAAGAGTATGTGGAACTGTACTGTTGATACTTCCTGCCTTCTTGTAAAAACAGGTGATGGGGTGGGGTTTTATTGTCACTAAAATAAGGTTATTTAGTGACAAGATGCTGTAGTCCTATCACTTCCATTTAGTGATTGTAGATTTGCAAGCATCTTCTTGTGAGCTTTAAGAAATAGCAAAGCTCTTGGAGCAAAAAGCTTTCTCAAATAAACAAGGGAGACTGAAGCCATTCTGCCTATCTGTTGTTTATATCAAAAGTTCCTTGTGGCAGCAAGCACAAACTTCTGACCTTTAGGTTTTCCCCTCAGAGGGTGTCCCCATAGATATTCAAAGGAAAGAATACACTAGTAGAATGCGGGAATGAGATGACGTGGTTAATATAGCCTGTTCAGAAGTGCCTTCGCAGAAAGGTTCAACATTTTGGTTGTCCAAATAGAATTAGGCAAAGTTCTTGAAGTGGTGCAGAGAACAGACCTTTTCTGGTCCTTCTGATTACAGGTTGAGTCTGAAAAAAAGTGTTATCTATCTTCTATGAAAACCATTTTCAATCAAAAACCTTCACATTGATTTGATTTGTAGGTGAACTCAAGTATGATAAATGGGCTTGGACTGTATGATGAAAGATTGCCTCTCACAAATGTTACAGTATATTATGCAAGTTCTTATCTCTTAGACTTTGAGAGAGAATGTCTAATGCAATGGCTTCCTGCTGTATTAGCAGTGTCCCTTATGAACTGGGAGAAGAGACTGACAAGCAGGTTAATCAAGCTATGCGTCAATGAATAACCTCTGCTAAATTTGTCACTCTACATTTTTGTCATCTATATTAGTAAAATAGCACTAACTAGATTTCAGTGCTGGTTGTAGCAATAAGCACAAGAAAATCCATCTTGTGTCTGACCAAAGGTTTGTGTAATCCAACTACCTTTGTGCATACTGTCTCTTGGTACATCAGATTGCTGGTACATCAGACAGAGTAAGAAGTGTTTGACTTAAAGATGACTTGATTGCAGCCTTCCAATATCTACAGGGAAGTTTATCAAGATGGTGGTGCCAGGCTTTTCATAGTAATGCATGATGAGAGGCAACAATCATAAATTGAAACAAAATATTTGGACTGGACATAAGAAAAACCTTTGTCACAATGAGGAGGTGGAACACATTGCCCAGAGAGATTATATTCTGTGCTTCCTTTCTCAGCCAGTTGGATAAAGTGCAAGGGCAGGTTGGCCCTCCTGCCCTGGCAGCCAGAGGGCCAACCATGTCTTGGTGTGTATCAGGCACAGCATCGCCAGGTTGAGGGAGGTGATTGTCCCATTCTGCTCTGCGCTGGTGTGCAGACTCACCTCGAGTCCTCTGTGCGGTTTTGGATGCCACAATGTAAGAAAGATATTAAGCTATTAGAGAGCGTTCAGAGGAGGGCTGCAAAGGTGGTGAAGGGCCCAGAGGGGAAGCCAGACAAGGAGTGAGTGAAGTCACTCGTCTTATTCAGCCTGTAGAAGAGGAGAGTGAGGTGAGACCTTATAGCAGTGTACAGCTTGCTCACAAGGGGAAGCAGAGGGCCAGGCATTGATCTCTTCTCTCTGGTGACCAGTGACAGGACCCAGGGGAATAGCATGAAGCTATGTCAGGGCAGGCTTAGGTTTGTTATTAGGAAAAGGTTCTTTACCCAGGGGGTGGTTTGGCACTGGAACAGGCTCCCCAAGGCAGTGGTCACAGCACCAAGCCTAACAGAGTTCAAGAAGTGTTTGGACAATGCTCTCAGGGACATGGTGTGATTCTTGGGGATGTCCTGTGCACGGCCAGGAGCTGGACTTCAGTGGTTTGTGTGTGTCCCTCCCAGCTCAGGACATTTTATGGTTCTAAAGTTCCAAGCAACCTGGTCTATTCTTGTAGCTGTCCCTGTATGAAGCAGAAGGTTGGACCTCAGAATGTCATCCTGAACAATTCCTTGGTTCTATCTCAGCAAAAATGTCATGATACTTCCCTAGAATACTCTTGTAATCTTGGGTAGGTCTTCCTGGGGGATTGCTTGTACTTGGTTTCTGACACAAATGGCAGATGATGGAAAAGGGCAAACCAGTTTTCCATTCACCTCAGGTCTGGAATCTTCATAGATGTTCATAGGGGTTAAAGTCCAGATCCCATTCCTTTCAATTGAGTTTGAGAATTGATGGGCTCCTGTAAACTTGTATATTCGAAGTCAGGCAGCCAGGGTGGAGCTGATAGCAACATGAATGGACAACAAAAATGTGGGGTTTTGGTTTTTGTTTTGTTGGGTTTTTTTTTAAATTGAAATTTTTATTTTTTTGTATATTGCCTTTGGGTGCCTACCTTCAGTACACAAGGGGCTGACTTTTTTCAAAGGGCATTAAATGCACTCAGCTGCCCCTGAAATGTGTGATGCCTCTTGGATCTCAATATTTCCAAGATGAAGGTTCACCTTTCTCATGTTTTCACCTACATTAGAGGATAATGAAAATTCACATTTCAGGCATAATAAGTTCCCCTCCCACTCCCTCCCATCCTCCCTGAGGGCATAACAGAGCAGTGCCAGAGATAATGTAGATCAAACAACCTAAATTCTCCTGTCCAACGTTTGAATCATAAAGCAGTCATTTAAAATTATTTCATTTCATTATAATGCAGATCTTAGAGATGCTCATAGTGAATCTTTTCTTAGGACAAGATTCTTCTCTGCTGAAGAGTCTTGTATTAATGTCCTTCCTACAGTTAAAAAAAAATGTTCCCTCCTGCACTTCTAGGCTCTGTTTACTTTGCTTTCATCCTCTATTTAGTTTCAATGTGCAAGGTGTAGTAATTTCCTAGAGAATATCTCTTTTTAATATCTACTCATTTTGGTAAGTGTCACCTCTTAATTCATTGGGAATCTACTCTTATCACAGAGCTGTTCTTCGGAGGAATCTGTTTCTTGCTTGTATTAAAAAAAAAAGTCCAGGTTATCTGGATTGAAAATGCGTTTTTGGTAGATTCCAAAGGATTAATTTCCTTTTCTCTTTCTTTATCTTCTTTCCCCAGAATTCCTTTTAGTGCACCTTTCAACCTCACTGAAAGATGTGCACCATTGTGTTTCTAAAGGTCTTAATTCCTCAGCATCTATTGTCTTTGGTTGTCCCTTCTTTTTCAGCTGTAGACATACCCAGTCCATATGGTGCAGAGTCAGAGCTAAATTTCATTCCAGATTTAGGAGTTTGAATCTAGCACTTTGGGCTCTTTCTGGGGGAAACTACATCAAATTAAACATTGGGTAAGAGCTAGGAAGGGGAGAAGCACCAAAGTAGAAATAGTCCATAAACCAAAGTAGGTAGGTGTATTTATTTATAGAAGTACATCATGACTGAGTGTTGATAAAATAGTATAGTGAAACCTGCAGACAAGGCAATTTTTTATATTCCAGCAGTAGTAAGTTTGCTTAACAGTGTTCAGCCTGTATTTCCTTGTGAAAAAAATGCCCTGAACACAATTGCTACAATGCCTACAACCCATGTAGCTGAAAACATTTAGGAAGGAAAAATTCCCTTCCATTCTTTTTTTTTCCATACTCTTGTAATGTGTATAATCAGTTTATCTTGTAGGTAGCCTGTTTCTCACTTTGGTGAGCAGATCCATGTGAATGTCAACAAGGGAGCAGGAAAACTCTCGTGAAAAGTTCTTAGAGGAACTTAAGAAAAACTTCAGAATTTACTATATAAGGCATGTTCTTGTGGGAACTAAAAATTTTGCAGAAAATATCAGTTCTGCAAATGTCACTTGAAGCACTTTAGCACATGGTATTGAGTACTGCTTTGCTCAGTTCTAATCAAATACTGAAGTTGTGTCATATCTGTGGCTTAGGGCAGGTTCTGATGTGTTTTGATGTTGATTATAACACCTCAGAGGAGGTGCTCTAAGCACTTTTTTCCACGAATTTGTTTGGATGTCTTGGTTAGTGCATCAGACATGCTTTTCTAACCAGAACTTGTTTCTTTAACAGACTTCCTTTCAAGTCTTTCCAGAAATATCTTCATGTCTCTGCCTATTTATTTTGGATTTTGTTGTTGCTTGTTTTATGGAACTGACTGTGGCCAGCTCTTCTTGGGCAGTTAAAGCAATATTTAAATTCTGGATTGACTTTTTAAAATCTGGATTTCATATGTACTTTTGGGGAGAATGACATATACTACTGCACACATCATAACCTTTGAGATCTCTAAGTCTTGAGGAGAAAGACTTCAAACTAGAGAATATAGGAAGTGGAGGGTAGAGGGAGTTAAAAATGCTTTGCCAGCAGAGAGGTACTCTCTGGAATGGGAAGATCATGAGATAACTCTGCAGAGGGTTTACAAATAGTGGTTCATAAGAGGTAGAAGACTTCACCAGGGGATGAGCCAGTTGCTACAAAGATGATGGATCAGTTAAGGCATGATTGTAACACATGTCTTGACTTCTATGAATATAGATGGAGAGAGTTGGATTTGTCAAGCTTGGAGAAGACTCCAAGGAGACCTTATAGCAGCCTTCCACTACTTTAATTGGGCCTACAAGAAAGCTGGAGAGGGACTTTTTACAAGTGCATGTAGTGACAGGACAAAGGCTAATGGCTTTAAGCTGTCAGAGGGTAGGTTTAGATTAGATATAAAGAAGAAATTCTTCACTCTGTGTGTGGTGAGGCACTGGAACAGGTTGCCTAGAGAAGTGGTGGATGCCCCATCCCTGGCAGTGTTCAAGGCCAGGTTGGATGGAGCTTTGAGCAACCTGGTCTAGTGGAAGGTGTCTCTGCCCATAGCAGGAGGGTGGGGACCAGATGATCTTTAAGGTCCCTTCCAACCCAAACCATTCTATGATTTTTGAGTTGCAACAATGTGTATTTACAAGTTGCTGTAGTTTCTTTATGACTGGTTTTTTTTTCTTTCAGAAATCACCGCACCCACCCTTTGGATTAAGCACTTGGTCATCAAAGATTCCAAATTGAACAGCTCCAGTATAAGGAATTCAGGTGATGTTCTATCTAAAAATAAAAGTTTTTAGCTAGTCTGCAGTTCCTCACCATCTGTTCTTGTTTCCTTCATTCTTAATTGTAACTATCATGTTGCTTGTGCAACTTGAAGTCTGGGCTATAAAATTATTTTAGATAACATTGTTTTTTCTGCCCAGAGGGCCATAGTCAATGTGTGATGAGGGATGTTTGTTTCCCCAAAGCATAACTGGGGGAACCTCTAATTTCTTGATATGTTAGTTTATCCCAACCATCTGTCATCTTTTGCTGTTCAGCATGGATATACAAACTGGTATGTTTGGCTCAGAGATCTGGGCTGTGGTTTTGGGCTAAGCAGTTGCAAAAATACAGACAGGGGATTCTTTTCTAGAAAATCAAAGATTTTTTGCGGGGGATATTTTTTGATAGAGAAATGATTGGATTATTTCACAACTGGAAGTCGGTTACTTATGTCTGGGCCTAGGAAAATAATGAGATTTTTTTTGGTGGATGAGGGAAGACCCAAACGTAAAGAACAGCAAAAACAAGATCATGAATATGGGTGAGAAAAGAAAAAGAAGGAAGATGTGAAGTTAGGGTGTAAAACTTGAAATTGGGGATGAGGGTGAAATGGTGTGGAGTCATTGACATCACAAGCAACTGGAGAATCTGAAGGGGCAAGTTAGGCATTCTTAGCAAGTTTGTCTGATATATTGTAACTGAAGTGGGAGAAAGGAAGAAGTTAAAAGGAATATCAGAAGAACAAAATTGCCATGGATTTACTTCAAGGTTTGAATAGGAGCTACTACTGTTACATATATTCAATGAAACATATGCTTAGAAGTGCTGTTAGGAATAATTCTAGTCACCTGAAATGATATCTTGATACCTCATCCCCTGATATTTCTGGATTAGCTAGAGACCATTCATGACAGTTCCTTTAACCTTCCTGTGCCCCTTCTCAGCCACAGGGTGAAATCAGTGCTAGGTTGGGTGAAATTCTCTTACCCGAGTGGAGAAGAGCTCTTACAGGAGGACATTCAACATTGCCCAGACTGCAGTTTTAACAAGTCCCCTGTGCTTCACCTCCCAACTGTTTTTGTAGCAGGGTGGTCTGTGTAGGATCTGCTTGTGGGAATCATATCAGATAGTGTATGAATATCAACATCCCATCCTTTTATAAGGATGTCTTTCATGGAAGAGCAAATGCAGCTTCAAACAGCAGCTCACAGTGCAATTAAAGGTGGCAATTTAGTATTAAAATCCTGTGTAATGGTTCCTACCTATCTTGGAGACCAACTTTCCTTCTAGTGCAGCAAACCTGGTGACTGTGATGGAAACAAGAGTTCC
Organism: Acanthisitta chloris; assembly: GCF_000695815.1. NCBI lineage: Eukaryota > Metazoa > Chordata > Aves > Passeriformes > Acanthisittidae > Acanthisitta > Acanthisitta chloris. The sequence goes on along the minus strand of NW_008660869.1, from coordinate 37,010 downwards.
TAGATCTGGGCACTAGGAGGTTACTAAGGGACTTGGGAGCAGGAGGGTCTTTTACTAGTGAGCCTATGTCCCACCCTTTCTTGGACTATCAGAGTCACAGGCTGGCTTTCATGTTGTAAGGGCAATCATTTTGTTCAAGTGTTTAGTCAGGAGGCTTACCTGATGTGAACTGGAGTTTTGTACACAGAAGAGTGCCTTTTGTGAGTTTACTTTTGTCCAATTTTTCAATTGTCTCTGATGTCAATTCTGTTACTCAAACAAAAGTATTGTGGGTGCATGCTACAAATGAAAAAGAAATGATCTTCTGGAAGACTCAAGAGTTCTCTCAGAGGTAGTTTATACAGCAAACTAAAAGGAGATGTGTGGTTCATCTGACTCAGCCTTACTGGCTGGCTTGACAGATGCTTATTTGCTGTAGGGTCTTATTAAGAGACTAGTTTGTCAAACTTTATCCCCAGATTTCCACATTGGGCCATACAAATATGCAGTCATCTCGGTTTTTTACACGGAATTATTGATATTGAGAAATGCTGCCTAGGGCTGGGGCTTAGCTGGTATTAGGTATAGGCTACTTCAGTCTGTTTCTTTCAACTAGTGAAGCCTAGTCCCCTTGTTTGGCATCTTTCATTCCTTTCATCACTTGTCACATATGTTAAAAGGCAACATAGAGTAGGTGGGATCAAACAAACTGGGTGAGAAGGAAAAATTATAATTTAGAATCACAGTTTTTCAAATGTCTTTAGGTCTGTCTTGGCTGTAGGTGATGAAACAGCTCTCATGAGATCGACATGCAAAATTAGGGGCTGTTTTTCATTACTTTTGGTCCTTGTCAGCTTGAAATATTAATGCTTAGCACATTTCTGATTTTTCATTTATTTTTAAAGGATTAAGGTAAGTTTTACTAGCAAAAGATGTGGATTTTTGGGTTTGGTAATGCCTCAGCTATGTTATCTATCTGAGCTTGCACTTTACAGTCTTGAAGTAGATACAGCCTGGTATCCTCTCGTAGTAGTTTAATGGGATCACTGAAATTGGAGGTGAGAAAAGACCTAGTAGGTCATCTAATCTACTGCCTTAGGGCTAGTGAATGTTTATACTGTACGAAGAGCAGCATTTTCTAGAATAAGATAAATGCCTTAGATAATAAAGATTTTGCTTCTTACCGCAGGAAGCTACTCTGCTCTCTGAACTCAATCTCAGGTTTTCTTCATTTGTAATATTCAACCTAACTCTTCTTTCACTTCTGTTCTTTTTCATTAGTCTTGGGTTCTTGAGAGCCTGCCCTGTTCCTTGACATTTGTACAGTGAAACACTTAACCCTGGTCTCTCTCCTCCCTGCTGTGGCTATATAGTCCTGTCCTTTGCAGTGAAGTCCAGTAGATATTACTGTCAGAGGATGTGCGCTGCACTCTGATCAGCACTGTCATTGGACGACATAGAAAACAAGGACCATCACTATACCAACCATGAGGAGAATTTAAGAATTGCTATATGGAGTCAAATAGACTCTTTAAGCTGCTGTCATTGTCTCTGGTTAATGTTAGGTGAACCAACCACCAGGCAGCTGAGCATTGCAAAACCAGTGACACCCATGTTACATATGCAGCCTGTATCTTGGAAGAGCTGCACTTGAAATCCAAGTGTTTCACCTTCTGTTTAGTGTTGACAAACAGAAATTCTGCTAAAACTGACCTCTTTTTTTGGAGCATTTACATTTTGCTTGGCATAGGGATTAAGAAAAGCAGAATGACTCTAGTCTGATGTTTAGAGCACTTGACTGAGAATCTGTCTCCAGGTGTTTTGCCAGTTTCTATACTCAGTAAAACAGCATTGCTAGGAGGGATTGTTAGTGCTGTTTCCCCAGCCCACCTTAAAGATTTAAATGACGACTAGATCCCTTTCTCAGTAGGGTGAGATGCAGGTTCAAACATTCTTGGCCAGAGGCAGGAACCAAATATGAACATCTGGGCTGTTGAACAGCAGAAAAGTTATTTGTCTATACTTATAAACTACGTCTTATGTCTGTATAAATCCTAAAAGCCTCAAAGTCAGTTTTCCTTTTGGGGGCAAGTGAAAAAATCTAGATTAACACAGTATTATTTGCTGTGGCAAGATGACAAAACCATTTTTGATGTTTGTTTTTAATTGCTTTTCCCCTTTTCCAAGCATGCACACGCACGTGTGCACACACATGGATACCCTAAACTAAGCAAGCCAGTTATTTAGCACTGTGCTCTGTGATCGGGCATTTTTAATATTGCCAGAGCATGAGGTGATAGCTGGAATGTTTGCAATGGCTGTTCTCTAATCAGCCTGACTGGGAACCATCTTGTCATTCTACTTTTACTGTTTCAGCCTCCTCCCTCCCACTGCCCCTCTGCCCCCTGCAACCTAGTCCAGCCTGCAACAGTCCAAATAAATTTTTTTTTTACAGTTCTTAACCTAGGGAAACACTTGATAATATTTTGCACTTGCAAGAAATCTAATGGCTGCTTGTTTAGGAGCACCCCATCTCCACTGAGGAATCCAGGGTTTTTCCTTACTTCCAGTGTTGGGTTATCTCCAAATTCATTTGAGTGACTTAGTGACTTGGTTTTCGTTAGCAAGAGTTTCCAGCCTGTATCCCACTTACCGTGACAACCTTTAAGAAAACCACAGAGTGATGTAATGAGTCCATGCATGGAAAAATAAACAGCTCTGGAGAAACCAGCAGTAGCAGCCTCGAGTCACTTGGGTTTTGAACATGATGTTATTTGAAAGGAAGAATGAGTAATATATTAAGGTTAGCAGCTGAAGACAGGTTTGTGTGTGCCTAGTTTATTAAAAAAAAAAACAAAAAAACCCAAAAAAACCCCCATAGCTCTTTATTTCAAAAATCATGCTTGCCATTTGGGGGCCAATTCCATGTGGCATATTTTGTTCAGTTCTGGCAGCCAAGCATTGCTCAGGCACCTCATGGATGGCAAGATGGTATTCCAGTGATAGAACTTCCTCCTGTCAGGAGCTCTTAGTGGACAGGCTATAACTGCAAATGAGCTTTGAAAACAAGAATGGTGGTATTCATATGTCTGTTTCTTAAATGAGCACACTTGGAAACCAAACTTTAGAGCTTTTCAAAGGGAGAAACCACTTGAAAACTGCATGTCTGTGTATATTCCACTATCTACCCCAAAGGGTGTCCCTGTGCAGTTTGTCTCCAGATATCTGCACAGTGAGGTGGAATGTGATTGTATCAAGTGTACTAAATTATAACCCAGGACCTGAGTTTTCTGGATTGTTTGTGTTCCTTAAGGTTTTTCCCACTTGCAGGAAAAAAAGGCAAGAAAAAAGCCATAGCACCCCAAAAAAACCTTGTCTCTAGGACTTGCCTAGGAAGTTATATCATTTTGCTGCATGCCTTTCTTAATGACTGGGGATAGTGATTACTTCTAGGGGGAATGCACTTGTGGGTATGTTGCCACAGCCATATGGAGGCTTTCTGGGATTCCATACATTAAAAAGGAATCTGCTTGAGACTGTATTGAGAATCAGCATAGTTCCTCTTGAGTCAGGTGAGATCAACCAACATATAATGGGACAGAGCCTGCTGATTTGCCCTGGAACAGGAATATGACAGTTTTGGTGGAATACCCCCAAAATAGCCAAGGTTAGACAAAAGTTTAATTTGTTATAAGGACATTCCTTTTCAGAAGTGAGGCTAACCCCAATGGGCTTGAATGCCTATATTACTTTCTACAGTGGGGAGACATTGCACCTGTTTGTGTTGAATGTATAGTTATTTGGAGTAGGAGTGAATGTCCTTGTGCCTTGGAAATGTGCAGCACTTCAGAGAACAGGGAGCCACACGTAGATTCAGATGAGGCTCTGGAAAAGCAAAACAGTGTTTCAAATGGGGGCAGTTTCTCATCTGTCTTTATCCCATCTCAGCCTTATTGCTTAGGTGTCTTGTCCTACTCTTGGTGCACAGCACTCCCCAGCTTGTGAAACCATGGACCTCTGCTTCTCCTGCTACTTTTCTTCTACTTCCTGCTACTACTAAGCTAGCTGTGTTAGTTCCAAACTGGCTGTCTGTCTCTCCATGCCAGTTGTATTAATGTTTCTGTCCAAATGTCTATTACAGGATTGTAGGCTCTTCCTCAGTCTGTGGCTGGTTAGTGTTAGTTAGGATACTAAGTGGAGGGAGATGAGTGCAAGCAAAAGTTGCTCTCACCTTGGCAGGAAACCGTTTGAAATGGGGATGTAGTCAGGCATAACTGTGCTTTAGTGACATCTGAATAAGATGTTAGTGGCATTTGAATTGGAAAATTTTGGTGCCTGGGAATGACATTGTAATGCTGACTGCAGTCCATGGTAAATGTTTTGGTGCTTCTGTCTCCTCTGGATAGAACACCTGGGATTAGTTTGTGGCTTTTGAATTTCTCCATAGCTGAAGAGCAAAAAAAAGAAATGTCAGTGATGGTGTCAAGAACATGAGTTTGTGGGAGGGAACCAGTGTGTCAGAAAGCTTTTGCTCTTTCTATTATCCTCGCTTAATGTATTCTTCTTGGCTCTTGTCCTGCATCTTGAGTCATTGCCTCAAGACAGTGTTCCTCTGACCTGTCAAAACTATTGGGCTAAAAATCTGAGTTTATGGTCCCATCTGCCAGAACTGTTTATCTTCAGACCTTTGTGTTAGTCTTCCCACCCCTTCTTTTTGTGAGTGTTTGCTTTGGTTTTGAATTCATTTTTATTTAGATTCTGGTTTGGTATCAAATCAAGCAATCCCAAGAGAAGCTCCTGTTGGGTATGATATGAACACTTACTAATTCCATTACATTTTCACAACAAATATCTATGCTCTTATCTGCTGAGTCTTTGTTTCCTTACAAGCCAAAATGTGATGTCTCTTCCTTACTTTTTATCCCTCCCTTCCCTTTGTCTCCATCTGTGGTTTGGGCATCCCTTCCTGTCTTGACTGCTGCTTGGGAGGCCTCTGTCTCTTCCTCCCTCCTGCAAGTTCTGAGAAGCTATGATATGTGTGATGCCCAAGTGTGATTCTCCCATGGTCTCAGTGTGACAGGTCTATGTGATGAAGAAGGGAGTAAATATGGGAGAACAGAAGCAGGGGGATTGGAAAAATCTAGGACCAGAACCCTTCCCAGACAGCCAGCAAACAAAGTCATAAATAACATGCCATTGGGGACCAGTTAATCTGCTCTATGAAAAGGTGCAAAGTATACAAGTGGGAAAAATAACATTGTATAATAATCGTCATGCAACCATAGGTGTTAAACCATATGCAGCTAGGCAAATAAATGAAGCTCCCCCTGAGTGCTGTGTGATAAATCATTCCCAAAGAATTCAGTCACTCCCCCCTCCTTATCCCCCAAAGAAAGAAAACAAATTACTTTAGACATGGAGTCATAACTGCTGCTCTGCAGCTGCCAGTTAAGTCAAGTGGACAGAGAGCAGTAGGAGAGGGGCAAATATATAAGAAGTCAGGGTAAAAGGGGAAATACAAAACAACCCCACATTTAAAACCACTGAGGATTTGGTGGGAAAGAGAAAGGCGTTACCTGGACATACAGGAACAAACAGAGCGGTCAACTCTGTGGCATTTATTTTGCTTTTTCACAGAAGCTGGTTCATATTGCAGGGCCTGCATTGATTTGCTGAAGTAATTCATTAGCAGCAAAGTGCTCTTTGCTTATATGTAATAGCAGCGTTCAGCACAGGCTTGTTTGTGGATCTGCACATCAGACATCTATTTGAACATCTGCTGATGCCTGTGGAAGACATTGACTCACCTTCTTGCCTCTCTTGAAATGTTCCTGTCAACTTCACAACATTTCTGAGGTACCAAAAGTAAGGAGGAGCCGTTTCAAACTGTCATTTGAAAACTGTCATCAATGACAGTAACTGTCATTGCTAGCTCCTAGATAACCCCTGGAAAAAGTTTAGACCTAGGCTACTCTTGAAAGCAAAAGCCCTGGTGAGGCTTGCAAGTGATTTGCAAGGAGACAACTGAAGAAAAAACCCAATGGTTCAGAACATGGATCAGTGTATCCCTGAGAGTGTCTGCTGCCTCCAGTGTTGTTCGAGAAGGCCCTGGATATTGCCTAGTACAGCATAAGGCTGTGAAGGAGCAGAACTGCATTCTAAAACTTTGGAAAACCCCCTCTCCCTTGAAGACATCTTTTGGTGCTAGGCTTAGGGTTCTCTGCTTTGGTGGGGCTTGGAGATGGGGTGAGTAGATAAGGGAAATGTGTGAGGCCCTGCAGGAACATCAGTAGGGCTTGTGGAGCAACAGCATGGGAAAATGTCATAGGATCATTTAGGTTGGACAAGATCCTTAACTCAGCACTGCCAAGTCCACCACTAAACCATGTGCCTAACTGTCACATCTACATAGCTCTTAAATGCCTCTAGGGGTGGGGACTCAACCGCTTTCCTGAGCAGCTTGTTCTAATGCTTGACAACCCTTTCAGTGGCGAAAATTATTTCTAACATCTAGTCTGAACCTCCCCTGGTGCAAGTTGAGGCTGTTTCCTTTCATCCTCTTTTTACTTGGGAAAAGAGTAACACCCACCTTGCTACATCATCTTTGAATGTTGACTGTGCTCTCTTTACTTTCAAACTGACGTCATCAGTTGTGAGCTATGTTGTAAGAGTCCTTTGTGTATTTTGGGGAGAGGGTAGGGCTGCCATCCTCATGTTCCCTTTCTGTTGGTGGTCATCATTTTGTATTTTGCCAGACCGTCAAAATAAAGAAGTGGTCAATGGGAACATCTGAGTACATTTTATGGTGCAGTTCAGGGAAGGCTTAAGTGCATACTTTTCAGGTTGTTGAAATGATGTGTGAGTAGCTGGAAAGACCTTTTGGTAGAAGACCCCAAGGGCTGTCTCTGAAGAGACAAGAAGGCTGGGCAGAGAACCCACCTTCAGAGGCAGGCAAGGAGATGGGGATATGTTTAAAAAGCAAGGCAACATTCAATCGCCTGGAACACTTGAGGGAGGAAGAGGTGTTAAACTGTCTGACCTCATAAACCTGCCTCTCTTGCTTTCTATTACTTACCAGTAGTAGCATAAAAAGAGAATGCTGCTGTAGGTAGGAAGACCAGTCTGAACTACTTCTTATCTGCCTGTGACAGTTTTCAAAAGCTTTCTATTTGACATCCTAGAATTGCACATTTGCAATACTGTCAAAATAGTGTGTGCTTGTCTGCTCTGACCAGCATAGGTAGGCAAGTTCTCCAAAAATTGCTGTGCTACTTCTTCCAAGCACTATTAAAAACAGGTGTGGAAGTGAAAATAGTTTCCCATTAATGCTAAGGCTTCAGTGGAAACACCTATTGCTTCTTGTTTTATT
>NW_008660869.1:25885-29647 GCF_000695815.1 Acanthisitta chloris | reverse complement strand
GAGTGCAGTGAAAAAGGAGTATAGGGAAAATTAATGTGTTCAGAGACAGGTGGCTTGTCTCAAAGCTAGGTATGCTACAGTCTCACAGTGCTTAGGAACCATTTGAAATGGAAAAGAGATGTTAAAGAAGAAAAAACACAGACTCTGTAGCTTCCTCTCAAAATGACAAGGGCAGTGTCTAAGGTTGAAAGCTTTTCTACTGCTGAGGATGGTTTACAGGATGGTTATCCTGTAAAGAGCTGAAGATTTTGATGCCAAACTTTCCCTGATCAAACTGTGGAAACATTGTGAAGGTACTGTACAGCTACAGCTGTCCATATGGAATATGGAAGCCAGGTGCATTAGGGAGGATCAGACTCCAAAATGTGGAAACTTAAACCAGAACAAATATCTCCAAGATTTTAGTCTGTGTTAGCAAAGAGGTTACATCAGTCATTGAGGATCTGCTGGAGCTTCTCAGACAGTGAGGAAAGTGAAAATGACCTGAAGAGATCAATCACATCGGGTTTTTTCTCCCTGTTTTAACTCAGGGTCATATCCAGATAATAGCAGCTTTGACACATGTAACCTCTTCCTAGTGTGGCAACAGAGATCCCACTGCCTCTTCCTATTAGTGAACAGTTAATCACCAGGGCTTTTTCTATATCAAACCTAAATCTTGCTCCTCCAAGTAAGCTGTCTGCTACTTGAACTACCATGGGGAAGAAAAAAAAAAGATCTATGACCATCCTTTTTTTTTTTTTTTAATAGAACAGCTTTTATGTCTCAGAAGACTGAATGTCATCCCTAGACTAAACAAATTGAATTCTTTTGGCCTTTTCTCATAGATCAAGTTTCCTAGACCTTTGCTTGTTCCCTTTGCTCTCTCATGCCCTCTTGCCAAATGGTCTGCTTCTCCCTCGAAGTGCAGTGCCCAGAGCTGTACACAGGGCTGATTAAAGGCTCACCAGTCCTTAATGTCCATTTCTTATGTGTAGCTCCTGTCATTTCACCCCACAGCTGGATTTACCTGTATTGATGCCTTTTGTTGTTTTGTTCAATGTCATGAAGTTGCAGACCTTTTTTCGTCATCTTCCTAAGCTCCTGACCTTTTTTTCCAGTCTTTCTGTCTCGCCAGTGATTTCTGCTTGCTGGTTGTTATGGTTTGTACTTGTAAGTTGTGATCACACTGATTTAAAACCATTCATCAAGGTGACTTTGAATTCTTCCCTGAAGTTCAGTCTGTAAATCAGATGCTCTGTTCCACTAGCCACATTGGTAATTTAATTTGGTATAAGTGTCATGATAGCTTTCAAAACTGAACAACTGTTTCACAGGGAACTTTTGAGACTGCTTCTCTTGGAAAGCATGTTTTTCTTATTCTGCAGTTTTAGGCAACTATTTTGTAGTAATTGCATGCAGTCTGCATTTTTTTCATTTGTTTATGAGAATGACTCACACTCTAATGAAGCAGAATTTAATCAGAGCTCCATCTGATGCATTGTGTATGAACATGAAAATATTCAGTATTTTTCTAGGATGATGTACTGTAGCCATAAAAAAGTATTGTTCTTTTTCTGCCATCCTTCAGATAGTCTGGTTTACAACTCTAGGAGGGCTGGGACTGTGTGATTTACTGCTTAAGAGAAGGGGCGGTAGAAAGAGCCCGAGGCCTTCCTGAAAGGCAATTGAATTAGAAATGCAAGGACAGGTAACTTTCAACTGACAGGTTTAGAGATGTGCAGTTGTGGATCTTTTTTCCTGTGTGGTTTGGAAACCCTGTGTAGCAAGACTCCTATCTCAGCTGAGCAGCACCCAATGCCCACAGGTTCTGCAAAGTGAGTGCAAGTTGTGTATCAGAAAGTCCCTCACTAAGTTTACTCTAATCCCTGCGATAGTGCTTCCTTTGGCCAGGTGTACATATTTCAAGCTAGAGGGTAGATATTGAACAGGCTTCTCATTGTGTAACATTGGCAGGGATGCCGTGCAGCTTTATCTCTTTGAGGGTAAGGAAAATGGCAGGGGAATGATCTGTTCCTGGATAGCTGGAGTTTAATGAGCCACTTGGAATAATGCATTTTTTAAAAATTATAACCCACCTGTTAAATCTTTGCATTGTACTTGTTCAGCACTGAAGCATGTAGTAAGCTGTGCTTCCCTGTAGCCTGTGCCTTGAGAAATGAAATTGAGTGAATACCCAGGTAAAGTAAGGACTGCTCAACAGGTACAGTGTGGGAACACCGGCAAAGTTTGGTTTTTTTCTTTACCTTTACATTAGCCAGAATACTCTGGTGGGACTAGGGTCCCAGACTGAACAGGATGGAGTGAGTATCAGTACTGATGGCTAACAGAGGTGTGGAGAGATTTATGCTATCCCCATGAGCTATATTTGCTCAGCTGTAATTGTGCTCCTAGTAAACACAGAAGAGGTTTTTTCTCTCTGTCCACCCACAGCCCTTCTCAGGGACCAGGCAGCTAGTGCCTATTCACTGCATTGCTTTTCCAGTCCTGCCAGCCCTCGTGCATGTGCATACCCAAGGCTTTTCATATTCTCTTTCCCCTCCAAGGTGGAAAGGATGCAGATTTGGGCTGCTGATACAACCTGTGCTGAACTTTCTTTGTGGAATGAGGCTATGCTTTCTGCCCACAGCTTTTGGAATCTCTGTACTGGGGTGAGGCACCTGTTTTTCTGGAGTGGACTGGGGTCTTGTTCACATTAGAGCTTTGTTGTAAAATGTAACAGCACCTTTAAGGTGGTGCCATTCCAAGGCTCCTGTTCTGTGCCACAGCAGTGTAAGACACACTAAGTAAAAATGAGAAATCAATTCTCTGAATTAAGCTCCCCTGGGAGACAGGCAAACACTTTTTCTCACAGAGAGGAAAACTGAGGCACAAGGACACTTAGTCCTCACACTTGGGTTAGCACAGGATGTCAGTAGGAACTTGGCTCCAGATATCTATGCTGCTGCCTTTTGTTCTGTGCTGCACTAGTTCCTCACTGAGGAGAAAGTTGGAGTTGAATAAAATAAATTTGGGGAAGATGTGTTGGTTTTTTTTAAAAATGGTATTTTGAAGTCAGATCCCTGTTGCAGCACTAACAATGGGGACTGGTCAAGAATCATTCAGTAAAAGACCTTTTCCTCTTCTTGTGATGAATGCTTGTTCATTAAAACTGAAGCTTTTTGTGGGAACTCCATGGGAAAAGTTTCTCTGGTCCAGACAGAATTTCTGGTCAAAAGAAATGAGAGATGGAAAGAGAAGGAAATCCGCCCTGCCTGGCATGGCCTGTAGCTCTGGGGTTAGGCTATTCACATAGGTTCATTTGGGCTGGGCAGAAGCACAGAGGGAGGTTAGACCCCCTCCTCTTTTGCCTACTTTGGAAGAAGCAATGCTGTCACTTAGGAGCATAGGGATCTCTCCAAGGTGGTTGATTTTGGTACCACAGTCTCCCTCTTCTTTTAATAAGTAAAAATTTGGCTGCAGAATAACAATATTCAAAAAATCTGCTGTGGTTGGATGGCAGATAGATCTTCCTTATGTCCCACTCTAATCATCCACAGCATCCTCACAGCCCTGGTGGATGATGCTTGGTCGCTTGGCTTTGATAGCAGTGAGTTATGTGTCAGGAGAGCAGCTGGGAGAGGCTGCCTCATCCTCAGAGCACTGTGCTGGCTGCATCTAGCCCAGCAAGCTGAGCATGAGAACTGTTAAGCACAAGCTTTTGGCTAGATGCTACTAGACATTCTCCCTTCTTAGCTTTGTAAGGTAAACAACCAACCCATC